>NC_068362.1:95757948-95910984 GCF_020536995.1 Dreissena polymorpha
AAAATAGATTTAAAAAAAGAAAACTTAAACATCTCTGAAACTGTCAGGTGTTTAAATATTTGTTGAACTACGAAAACAATTAGTTCAAATTATGCCCCTGGGGTCAGAACTCCCTACAGGCTAGGAGAAAAAATTATATGATTTAAATGGACTTATATAGTATGTAAAGAGTTTACAAAATGTCTGGAAGCAAAAGTCCCAGGGTTTTGATAGTAGATATGTAACATCATATTTAGATTATGATCCTGCACAACATTTTGGATTGCATGCCTCATGGGTCCCAGGGATTACATTTATATATTCTTGTATAGTAAAGAACTTAAACAATATATGAAACCACTAATTCTAGACCTTAAATATTTGATATGTTCCATCAAAGTAGTCCTGCATAATCTCTCTTGAAATCATGCACTTGGGGTCAACTCAGACCAGCCCCCAGAGGTCAAATACTTTACACAGATTTATATAGTTAAATAAAACCTGAAATCTTGCACCCACAAAACCAACACCTCTGATATTTGGTATGTAAGATAAGAAAGTTTTTTTTAGAAAATGATCGAGTTTTGCCCATAGTTAAAACTGGTCGAGTCCCAGGGGTCAGATACTTTGTATATGGTGTTTAAGAGTGATGGTGTGAAATAACTTTTGAAAATCTTCTCTGAAACAACAAGACTTAGAGTTGTTTTTTTTTGGCATGTAACACTTTAAAATTGTCTACTCTGTTGAAATCATTTCCTGGGATCAAAGTTGACCTCAAACTGGAGTGAGAAGGTTCAGATTGTTATTAAAATTATATTTATGTTGCCTTTTTGTAGCTGATGGAGATAATTAATTTACAAGCTAATGTATACTTTCATTAGGTATGCTTCGATTGATAAGTTTAAACTGATGTATATTATATAGCCTCCAGACACCTTTCCCCTATAAAATAAATAGCTTTTTGAAAAGGCGTAAAGTTGGTAAATTACTATCTACTTCCATTGTACTTGTTTCTTGATTTAACCCTTTACCACTCCAGATACGTATTTTTGACCTGTTTGTAGTCCCACAGAAAGATTTTACTTTTATTTAAGTTCGTTTAACTAGGTTCAGGGTTAAAGGTTCCATCTCCAACCCTTAGATACTGAGATACTGAGCAGCAAACAGCCATAAAACCTGACAGACGCGAGTTACTCGAACCTGTTCTGGTTTATGGTGTTTGCACATAGCCATTTTCAGATTGCCTTTGAGTGGGAAAGGGTTAACTCTTCCAGTGCTGGAACCGAATTTTGAAGGCCTTTGCAACAGTTTGGATCCAGATGAGACGCCACAAAACGTGGCGTCTCATCAAGATCCAAACTGTTTGCTATTCTGATAGTATACTTGGATTTTTTTTAAGAAAATGCTAATTTTAAAAATTCAGCAGACAACATTTTAGCAGACGACAAATTTCTTAGCATGCAAAGCCTTAATAGTATTTCCCTTTTCAGAGTAAGTGAGCTGATAGTGGATGACCCTGTGAAATATTCAGAGAAGATTCCAGTGTTCCGGAAGATTACTCTTATGAATACAAAATGTGAATGTAAGTCATATATTGTAGAGATTGTCATATTAATTACCCAGCCAGAGGTAGCTTATTTCTTATACATGGCCGAGTAGAGAATGTAAAGGCTTGCATCATGTTTGAAATGGGTCTTATAAACTTCCTGGCCTCTCGTTATGGAACATCTGCTCATGATATCTTAACATTTTGATAGTAACATGTACAGGTGTGACTCAAGTCACACTTTTGAATTGGTATATAGTATAAACTCAAGGTTTATTGTTAGTCAATTATTTTCCATTAAGTGAAAAAGGTAGAACTCACTTAATTTGTTTTGTTATTTTTCACACCCTTTTATGATGAAATTCTATGACTTCAATTGTAAGATTTCCGTTAGAAATGATTCAAACAACATATTTTGTTATTATTAAAAATTATTAAATATGGACTTCTTCTTAAAGAGGATAACATTCCAGATGTAAACTTTATTTTGAAACTATGACTCTCAAATTACATACATTTGTGTAAATGTTGAAGGTAGGGCAGTAATCAGTTACAGGCATAAGTATGTGCACTTATTTCTTGTAAATCAGCCATCCAAGGAAAAGTGTGAGTCGGTAAAATTTGACCATTATGATATGACTGAAATACTGGTGAAAATTGAAAAAAAATCCAACAAAATGGACAAACACAAAAATATCCACAACATCTTTACCTCCTGTATTCGATGAATATAGAAAACACTGTGGATTTCTGACTATGACATGATAAATGTTTCTGCAGTTGTTGGGTTGGACATCCAGGATGATATGGGGCGACATGAGGTTGGTTTCCAAGACAACACAGAGAAGATCCCCATGTATGATGATAACGGCTGCCGAATGGAGACACACTTTCTCATCAACAAGGTAATGCTTATTTTTCTGGTATATTATTTGTCCACTGGCCTGGAGGTTGTATTCACAATGAGGCCATTTAGTCCAGATTGCCAGATTATGTGATATTAAGGTCTGTGACTAATAGACCATCAGATACTTTTATGTGAAAAAGTGTCCCAAAACTTAACCTTGGTTAAAGTGTGATAACTTTTGCAATATTGAAGATAGCAACTTCATATTTTGGATGCTTGTGTATCTCACGGAGCTGCACATTTTTAGTGGTGAAAAGTCAAGGTCAAGGTCATCCTTCAAGGTCAAAGGTCAAATAATATTAATATAATTGAATTTTTATGCCCCGGATCGAAAGATCGGGGGCATATTGTTTTTGGTCTGTCTGTCTGTCTGTCTGTCTGTCTGCCTGCCTGCCTGCCTGCCTGCCCCAAAACTTTAACCTTGGTTGAAGTTTTGCAATAACTTTTGCATTATTATGCCCCCCTTCAAAGAAGAGGGAGTATATTGCTTTGCACATGTCGGTCAGTCGGTCTGTTGGTCCATCCACCAGGTGGTTTCCGGATGATAACTCAAGAACGCTTGGGCCTGGGATCATGAAACTTCATAGGTACATTGATCATGACTCGCAGATGACCCCTATTGATTTTGAGGTCACTAGGTCAAAGGTCAAGGTCACAGTGACCCGAAATAGTAAAATGGTTTCCGGATGATAACTCAAGAACGCATACGCTTAGGATCATGAAACTTCATAGGTAGATTGATCATGACTCGCAGATGACCCCTATTGCTTTTGAGGTCACTAGGTCAAAGGTCAAGGTCACGGTGACCAAAATAGTAAAATGGTTTCCGGATGATAACTCAAGAAGGCATACGCCTAGGATCATGAAACTTCATCCTAAGATAGATCATGACTCGCAGATGACCCGTATTGATTTTGAGGTCACTAGGTCAAAGTTCAAGGTCACGGTGACCCAAAATAGTAAAATGGTTTTCGGATGATAACTCAATAATGCTTAGGCCTAGGATCATGAAACTTCATAGGTACATTGATCATGACTCGCAGATGACCCCTATTGATTTTGAGGTAACTAGGTCAAAGGTCAAGGTCACGGTGACCCGAAATAGTAAAATGGTTTTCGGATGATAACTCAAGAACGCTTAGGCCTAGGATCATGACACTTCATAGGTACATTGATCATGACTTGCAGATGACCCCTATGGATTTTCAGGTCACTAGGTCAAAGGTCAAGGTCACAGTGACAAAAAACGTATTCACACAATGGCTGCCTCTACAACGGACAGCCCATATGGGGGGCATGCATGTTTTACAAACAGCCCTTGTTGAAGATAGCAACTTGATATTTGGCATGCATGTGTATCTCATGGAGCTGCACATTTTGAGTGGTGAAAGGTCAAGGTCATCCTTCAAGGTTAAAGGTCAAATATATGGCTTCAAAGCGGCGCAATAGGGGGCATTGTGTTTCTGACAAACACATCTCTTGTTCTTTCCTAAAACTTTAACCTTCATTAAAGTTTGGTCATAACTTTTTGAATATTGAAGATACATTTAGCAACATGCTTTTTGGAATGCATGTGTATCTTATGGAGCTGTACATTTTGAGTGGTGAAAGGTCAAGGTCATCATTCAAGGTCAAAGTTCAAATTTATGGCTTCAAAGCAGCGCAATAGGGGGCATTGTGTTTCTGACAAACACATCTCTTGTTTCCCATGGTAAACAATAGCATGTGATCACAAAGTGATAATTATTTAATACCACAAGTATGGGTTTTATTCTTATGGCATGTGATTGCAAAGTGCTATTTATTTACATCAAATTCTTGCACCAACAAACAACTTGGCAGGGAGCTAGAATTTGTAAGTACATGTATTGTTTGTGATTTTGCAGGGTGGTTGTAACAGTGCATTTTCAAATAAGTTTTATCCTTATCCATAAATTTCTGTTGAGTGTTTTTACTTGTGTAGAACAGTGAAAAATAGAAGTGTTTTGAATGATATGTCTGTATTTGTTGTGGAGTTTTCCAAATTATCAAACATATACAATTTACATGGTACATTTGTAACAAAATCATTAACCATGTACCGCTGTTAAAATATAGTTCTCGCAACAAAACACAATAAATAATTAAATTAATGGTATTAAAGATGCATTAAGAAAACATTTGACTTTATTAAAGGTGCCAGGCAATTTCCACGTATCAACTCACTCAGCCAAATCCCAGCCCACAGCAGGTGACATGAGACACGTGGTGCACAAGCTGAGGTTTGGCATGGACCTGGAGGCTGGCAAGGATGTGAAGGGATCCTTTAACCCCATGGAGTCTCTGGACAAGGCTGGAGGCAATGGTAAGGAGGTGAGGGGATCCTTCAACCCCATGGAGTCTCTAGACAAGGCTGGAGGCAATGGTAGGACCGCTGAGCAGTAGGACTGGTAACGCTATTGGCGTAAATACGCAAATAGTAAAGATGTGCATTTTTTAATTGATTGTGTGTATCAATTACCCTGGAAAAAAAAGAGTATTACTCAAAATATTATGTTATTTCAGGGGTACTAAATTTCTAAAGTAAGCTGAGATGGTTTGACAGGCAGCTGTTTAGACTTGTATACAGACTGGTTCATGATACATCATTCTGTAATCGGTAGATTTGTTATCACAGTAGACATTTGATCCCATCTTTAATTTGAGCGGCGTAATCCTTCTTTATGCATCAGATGAAATCTCACTAAATATCTGTTTGTTCATGTTTGAAGGGAATGGCTTCACATTTCCCAAATCCTATAAAACCCTGAATGGTGGTTATATCCCCTTTGGGTTTTAATTGTTAACTGATTTTTAGCTCAGCTATTTTTTGAAAAAAAAATTATGAGCTATTGTTATCACCTTGGCGTCGGCGTCGGCGTCCGGTTAAATTTTGCGTTAAGGTCCACTGTTAGCATAAAGTATCAATGCTATTGCATTCAAACTTGGTACACTTACTTACTATCATGAGGGGACTGGGCAGACAAAGTTAGATAACTCTGGCGTGCATTTTGACAGAATTATGTGCCCTTTTTATACTTAGAAAATTGAAAATTTTGGTTAAGTTTTGTGTTTAGGTCCATTTTATTCCTAAAGTATCAAAGCTATTGCTTTAATACTTGCAACACTTACTAACTATCATAAGGGGACTGTGCAGGCAAAGTTATGTAACTCGGACTCGCATTTTGACAGAATTATGTGCCCTTTTTATACTTAGAAAATTGAAAACTTGTTTAAGTTTTGTGTTTAGGTCCACTTTATTCCTGCAGTATCAAAGCTATTGCTTTCATACTTGCAACACTTACTAACTATCATAAGGGGACTGTGCAGGCAAAGTTATGTAACTCTGACTGGCAGTTTGACAGAATTATGGGCCCTTTATACTTAGAAAATTGAAAATTTGGTTAAGTTTTGTGTTTTGGTCCACTTTACCCCTAAAGTATCATAGATATTGCTTTCATACTTGGAACACTCGCAAACTATCATAAGGGACAGTAAAGGACAAATTGCATAACTCTGGTTGACATTTTGACGGAATTATGGCCCTTTAAAGTTTTTAGACTTAGTAACTTTAAATATATGGTAAAATTTTGTGTTTAGATCCACTTTACTTCTAAAGTATCAAGGCTAGTGCTTTCAAACTTCAAATACTTTCATGCTATCATGAGGGTACTGTACCTGGCAAGTTGAATTTTACCTTGACCTTTGAATGACCTTGACTCTCAAGGTCAAATTATTAATTTTTTCTAAAATTGCCATTACTTCTTTACTTATGATTAGATTTGATTGATACTTTGACAAAACAACTCTTACCTGTCATACCACTTTAGACTCCACCCAAACCATCCCCACGCCCCCCCCCCCGAATTCCCCCCCCCCAAATCCCCACTCTCATTTTTTTTTTAAAGATTATCTAATAAATGACCACTACACCCTCACACTATACCCCCCACCCCCAAATTTTTTTTATTATTATTTATTATTATTATTTTATTTATGAAATACCGTCCAACCATCCCACCCAAAAATACCCCCCCCCCCAAAAAAAAAAGATATTTTTTTTTGCATTTTTGGAAGATAATGTAATAAATGACCACACTATACACCCCTCTTCACTTCACTCCTCCCTCCTTTGTGATTGAAATTGAGATAGGTCCCTTCACCTTTAAAAAGAAAAAAAGATGAGCGGTCTGCACCCGCAAGGCGATGCTCTTGTTTCAGATAGTGACATCTTGAGAAAAAATTCTCTGGAAAATTTTAAATTGTCATCATTTTGATCGCAAGTCCGAGGTAACTGAACAAGGTCCATAACTCTGACCTGCAATTAATCAGAATTGTGCCGATTTTAGATTTTTTTTTATCGTAAACATGCAAGTTCTCCATATGACAGTTTCTACAACAGGTATTCAATAGAAACTTCACAAAGGTTTGGGTTCATTGCCTGAGGTCACTGACTACATTTCATAACAATAACCTGCTAGTAAGCAGAGTGAGGACCCCATTAATTTTGTACTTAAAAATTTGGTTAAGATAATCATGCATTTTTCCCATATCACTTTTTTAGTACAGGTATTCAATTCAAACTTCACACATGTTTTTGGAGTGGGGTCATGGTACGAGTACACTGACCAAGTTCTGTAACTCTGACCTGCAATTTTGCAGAATAATGCCTCCTGTTTGCACTTCAAAATTGGGTTAAATTATTCACCATAACACTGTTTTTACTACAAGCATTCAGTTGAAACTTCACAAATGTCTGAGGTCACCAACCATGGCCCATCAATCTAAGCTGCAATTGTGTAGAATTAAGCCCCTTACTGTACTCTTTGTACTTTGGAATTTCAGTTAAGCAATTGCGTGCAACAATTGCAATCTGACATACAGAGTCGACATAGGATTTCATTTGGGTCTAGTTAGGTTAAGGTCACTGTTGCTAAAATTAGAAAATTAAAAATTTATGCATAATGACTTCATTGAGGATTTGGATATTATGCTGAAATTGTGTGTGTGTAGATTGCAGGCTGATCTAGTAAGGGATTGCATTTGGGGTCAGTGGGATCAAGTTAAATGTTGCTAAAATTAGAAAAAGTGTTTCTATTTGATAACTTTTGTTTGGATGGAGGTATTGTGCTGAACCTTTGTTTGCCTTTAGACATGGCTTGTTCAATAGATACTTACAACCCTTTCTCTTTTGATATTCATATTTAACAATGTAATGAGAACAATGCTCATATAGTCGTGTGGAAACAAAACACTGTTTGTCAGGCATGGGATCATAGCTGTATTAAGTGTTTTGCAAATAATTTCTGTCAATTTCATATTAATATGCATAACTAGGCATACCGGTAGTAGTGATGATTCATTTATCAAATGTGAACTCAATTCAGCTTGAAAATCAATTGCATTTTCGAGAACATTCTCACAATTATTATTATCAACAGGGGGCTTACTAGATCAACTGCCAAACTTGACAAGTGTTTGAGTCACTTGTTTCGTTTGAAAACACTATATGTGCCCTTCATGTTTTCAGCACAGGCTACCCATGACTACATAGTACGTGTGGTCCCCTCGGTGTATGTGAGCATGAACGGTAACAAGAGGTTCCCCTACCAGTACACCTACTCCTACAGGGTATGTAGCCTCCTTCAGTAAGCTCTGGCACACAACAATTGACGTTTTTCTCTTATTTTGGGAAAACTGGTCTCAATGCATGTGCATCAAGTTTTGTCCCTGATTAGCCTGTGCATTCCACACAGGCTAACCAGGGCCGTCACTTTCCGCTGTTATTGATTTTTGTGTGGAAAGGAAGTCCCTTAAAAACAAAAATCCAGTTTAAGAGGAAAAAATTGTCCAAGATAAGCCTGTGCAAGCTACATGTACACTGGGACGACAATTTACGCACATGCATTAAATCCAGTTTCTCAGAATGAGGCTCATTTTTGCTACAAGTCCTGGAGAGTTGTAGCACCTGGTTTACATATTGTTGTCTATTTTGCTACAAGTCCTGGAGAGTTGTAGCACCTGGTTTAAATATTGTTGTCTTTTTCTGCCAAAAATGCAAATCTATTTAATTTAGAGCACTTGCATCAAAAGCCTAAGGTTTATTGAAATATTTTTATTTCTTAGCTAGGACCAGTATTTGATTTCTAATGCAAAGATCTTGAGAGAGCTCCCAGAGCGGGATTAGAATCCCGACCTCAAGGCAGATACCACATCCACTACCGCACTGCCACTGTGTTCTAGTGGTATATGCACATATGCCCTATGTTATAGTGGTAAATGCACATATGCCCTGTATTATAGTGGTATATGCACTTATGCCCTGTGTTATAGTGGTATATGCACATATGCCCTGTGTTATAGTGGAATATGTACTTATGCCCTGTGTTATAGTGGTATATGCACATATGCCCTGTGTTATAGTGGTATATGCACTTATGCCCTGTGTTATAGTGGTATATGCACATATGCCCTATGTTATAGTGGTATATGTACTTATGCCCTATGTTATAGTGGTATATGCACATATGCCCTGTGTTATAGTGGAATATGTACTTATGCCCTGTGTTATAGTGGTCTATGCACTTATGCCCTATGTTATAGTGGTATATGCACATATGCCCTGTGTTATAGTGGAATATGTACTTATGCCCTGTGTTATAGTGGTCTATGCACTTATGCCCTATGTTATAGTGGTATATGTACTTATGCCCTGTGTTATAGTGGTATATGCACTTATGCCCTATGTTATAGTGGTATATGTACTTATGCCCTGTGTTATAGTGGTATATGCACATATGCCCTGTGTTATAGTGGAATATGTACTTATGCCCTGTGTTATAGTGGTCTATGCACTTATGCCCTATGTTATAGTGGTATATGCACATATGCCCTGTGTTATAGTGGAATATGTACTTATGCCCTGTGTTATAGTGGTATATGTACTTATGCCCTGTGTTATAGTGGAATATGTACATATGCCCTATGTTATAGTGGTATATGCACATATGCCCTGTGTTATAGTGGTATATGCACTTATGCCCTATGTTATAGTGGTATATGTACTTATATTATTACCCAGTGTTATAGTGGTACATAAACTTATGCCCTCAGACATTACAGACGTGTTTGCACTAATGCATTTTTGAACACCATTCAACAATTGAATAAACGATAAAAGCTTACTCAAGGGACACTAATATGTAAAGAGAACTCAAGAGAATGTTGTCTTGAAAAAAAGATGCTTCTAACTTCTTGACTGCTGAAAGTTATCAACGAAATCTGTTAAAAACTGTTTTTACTGTTTAAAAACATTAACTCGTCATGCAGTTATGCATTTTTTAGCTTGACTGTATATCTAGAGCCCCAGGCTTTGAGAGACACTGTTGAGTGTGTTTCCTGGGTAGAAACCAGGTCTTGGTATCTTAAAAGAATATACTGACAATGTCAAAGAATGATGATCAAAGTTGGTAACTCCTGATCGCTAGCCGGATTTCATATCCATAACGACAAAGTGACTGGTCAAGAAATTTTAGTCATTTTTCAACATTTGTTCACAGACTGTATTATGTTCAATATCTGCAATAAAATTTCTTACTCTGACAACATTTACCCAAAAGGTGTTCTGTCTGGGACAAACCTCTTGTTTATTTTTGTTTTAAGAAATTGAAAATAACAACAAAAACAACAGCAGATGGGTTTTGTTTCTTTTTTGAGAAAAAATCTCATGTGCAAAGTTGAGATTTGGGCAATTTATAATGTTCTTCTACTGCTACATTGAAATGATAATTAAATAAAAAAAATTAATTAAAAGATTGTAACTTGACAGAAACAAACTCTCTGTTCACTTTGGAGCAGATGTTTAACCCAGTTAGTGCAGGACTAGGTCTGAAGTCCCGTTTGCAAAATTGGGCTGGGAGATTTTCTCACTTGATGTGAGTTAATTAGTCCTCATACATGATAAATCACCGAGGTGCTTGTCCGTCACACTGCCAGGAGCCTCAAAATACCAAAATCCAATATGGCCGCCAACGGCCATGTTGAAAAAGAAAAAAATATTGCCTTTTGGAGTAAAATCAAATGTTTTACCTCTAAATTATGTATTTGTTTGGTGAGAACTCAGTTATGAGAGGTCTTGTTAAATATGGAGGGTAATTGATCCGGAAAGGTCTAGTACAAGGTCATATGATACATCAACGACCATGAGTTGACCTTGGACAGTAAAAGCCAGTGTATAAATTTTAATGTGACAAAATTTGACTTAATTAATTAAATTACAATATTGTTGTGCACGTTTTACAAAATATTGGCACATTTAGATAATTTACCCACGTTGTACTCACAGACAAGTGACTAGTAAATTGAAAATTTTCACATTCGGTGGAAAAATACTACAGTGTGCAGGACTCAAACCCAAATGCAGATGGTACGAAAATGTGATAATCGACCAAACCCCTGACCAAGCAAACATGTGGTATTTGTTCAACATTGGCTCAAAGTCAAACCGACGTGACATCTATTTGATGTCGGGAAGACTTTGAACCAATGTCAGGTGTTGGTTGGGTAATCACTGAGTCATCTCCAGTCCTAGGGACAGGCTCACGGGCTTACACCTTATTCCATATGGCATTATAGCAAAAACACCCACAACTCATAAACATGAAATCATTCTCATTTCAATAGGTTTAAAAATACTTTGTTTCACATAGATTACATACAGTTCCAAAGTTAGTCATTTCAAGTCAGGTTTCCACAAGGTAAATTGTCCATTTTACCATGACAAAATGTGATGCAAAGCACCCCAGCAGCACGGCATGGACAACTTTGATTATCGCACTTTCCTGTACACTTGCACAATATCAGCAAGCTCCGTGGTAAAGGCTTCAAGCACTTTGTGGACTACAGCGTGCCAAGGTGCTCCTCCCATCCACCATGTGGAACTGGTGCCAGCCATGTCCGAGACCATCAATATTTAAGCAGTTTACATGCCCTAAGTATTAGAATGGCTCATCTACGAATATTTCCTTTGATTACACTGCTTGTAGGAGGTAGGCAATCAAGTCCAGCACTAGCACTGGCACAGTTCTCTAGTCGGAGATGGTCAAATGTTTCCGCAGTTGTCGTCAATCTGGCCCCTGCCCAGACGCGTACCAGATACTTTTCTGATAATGCTTCATCCTGCTCTGACAAGGTATCTGTTTCTCCAACATTCATTAAAAACTGTACCGGGTCAGAGGTCACAGCTGCATGCTTGGTTCCCACTTAACTCATGCAGTCGTCGCCTGTCAATATGTGAGCCTTTATCATTGTCTTTGCCAGCGGTGTCCCAAGCGGATAAATTGCCTGATGCAACGGAAGCATTCGACGCTTCTCACCAGTACCATACTGCTGCCATATTTCTTTCATACCGAGTGTCTGAAAATATGGAGTGAAGTGAAGCAATAATACAAAGCTGTCGGTGTCGTTGGACATCACAACAACTCTTTGACACTGTTTGATACAAGCAGCCCACTCAACATGAGCAACTACCCTGGCATCGGCCTCCTCAATCCAGTTTGACAGTTAAAATAATGACTTCATTACCAAACTTAATTGCTGGAAGAGCTTCATTGTCAGAGACAACTGAACTTGCAATGATAGGGTTGGCAAAGACGTCATTGCACACTATATTCCTTACCAATTGTTGAAGATTAAGCTTATTTTCCTCGAATGCCCATAATTTATTAAGTTGTTGTGGGATTGGTGTGTCTCTGCTCATGTCAATAATTGCAATACCTGTTGCTTCGTCTTAGCGCTGCAACCGTTCACCTTCCTTTAAAGAAATTTCAACGTATGAGTCTAGTACAAGATGAATGTACTCTGGCCCCTAACATATGCTTGACGCTGAGTTGATGACAGAATTGATTGCACCACCCAGAGTGGAAAATTGTGCAAGTGGCATCTGTCGCATCTTAGACATAAAGTCCACGATGACATGAGTGGGAAGAAGAGATTCCCGACTCCATTTATTGATGTCCAGTCTAGATTCAATCTCCCCAATATGTTTTGACTTATGAACATGGGCTGGGAGGTCACCACCAAATAATGGAGATGAAGAAATCAAATCATGAGATAATATCTGCTTGAGGGACATGCCTCGTTCCTGTGCAATGCCCATGCTCCTCTGTGCATCTGCCATATCTTTGGATGACGGGGCATTCCGTTCCATAAGAATTGCTTTTGATGTACTAGTAAATAATGACTGTTTTAGATGGTCAGTGCACTTGGGAAGCGTTCTCTTTGAAATGGTGGAACTGATGGTTATGGCTTTCTAAACTATTCTCTCCTGCCTGTATGCGCGGTAAACACGTTCACCATTTTCAATACATTTGAGAAGCCGGACAGCAGCCTCTTTGTCAACAGCCAGTTGTGTCAGTAAATTGTGTAGTGGAACTGGAACATTGACCGTCACTGTGTATGGGTTCTGACGTTCGAGCACATAGTCCAACAACACTTCTACATTGTAGTTGAACGAGTTACGAGTGGCAATCAGTGAATGCTGAAGATGACATTCTGTGTGATCCATCGACTTGTTGGTGGTTAGCAGATTGAGGAGGCTGGTGATGGACCCTATCTCATGGAAAAAAAGCTCATATTCTGCTACTGCATCACATTGCGTGTCTCTCCTACAACATAGTAACCTCCTGGACCCTTTGATATTCTCTGAATAGTCTGCTCAACCTTCATATCACCTGCAACACTTTAAACCAGCCTGGGCGGTCCCTAACAACCAATTTACCAATGGAAAAGCGCCGATAAAGCTCAGGCTGTGTGAACTTTATTACCTTTATTTGTTCAAGGTACCATGAACCATAACGCAAGTAGCTAATGCAGTCATATTCAGCAAATATTTGCATGGAATCTTCAGTGGTAGCTACATGCAGATTCCAGATTCCTTCTCTGTCAGGGACTACTGCATCTTTGATGATGGACACTAACTGCAACCATACACCAAAGAATATGCAAAGCTCAGACTAAGCCTCGCATTCTTTCTGAAAGTATTGATGCAATTTTTTTATCTGCCCGTTAATAACCTCAAACTGCTCTGGACAGCGTTCATTGGCAACAAGCATGTTTACCAGTTCCTTCATCTGCTCCAGGACTGGGTATGTAGCCTTGTCCTTATGTGTCCAAAAAGCTTGCCACTCCAGTTTATGAATTAAGTCCTCCACCATCAGCATACCAGTTAGGGCCCGTACATAATGGCTGCCGTTCAACACTGTCTCTATCAAATATGGTCAAAACACCCCGCATTCGATCAATGAGTCATCTAGGCTAGAGCCTTGCAGAAGTTTGCCCTGACATCTAAGCAGAACCAAAGTTTATCAAAATAGCAGCCAGCATGCTGTGGTAAACAGACTCGCATTTCGCAATACCATGACTTTCACACTTTTGTAAATAAAATGATCGGATCAATGTTTGCAGTTAAAATGCACTAATAAGCATAAAATTAAATGATTTCCTATAAAGAAGAATGGTTCTATTGCATATTTTTATAGATTTTAATACAAATACCATATGCAAATAAACATTTGACAATATAAAACTGCATAAATAAGCGTTAAATTTTAGTAAAATTGAAGCTGTCAATTCAGCAAATAAACGAATCAAATAATCAAAGGACTGAGCGGTATTAAAGACAAAATGCCGTTTCAAGGTCATTCTGACTTTGAAAAAATACATTGATAACATAAATTTATCCTACACACTATATTTAGTCAGTGTATATATTTATTATAATTAATGTATATTGTTGTTACGGTAAATACAAGTAAAACTTGTATTATTTCAATGGCAGTCATTTTTGAATCGATAATAGCAAAAACGTGGCATGATGCACGACAAGCACCTCGCTTTTTTTGCATGTCTACAAACCCATAAACTCAATTCCACTGAGAAACGCCCCCAACTACATTTTGCAAACGGGTCCACATACCAAGTACAGGACTAAGTATGGAATTGTTGTTATACTATTAACCGACACAAACATTTACAACATTATTTTAGCACTAAGTCAGAGATTTTAAATCAAAAGCCTGTAATGTTTAGTCAGATTTTGCTCTGAATTTTTTAACAGATAAATGAACGAAAATGTTTGAATTCTGTGTGTCCTCTCTAGGAGTTAGTACAGTACGGCCATGGTGGTCATATGATGCCAGCTATTTGGTTCCGATACGAACTCAGTCCCATTACCGTACAGTATACTGAAAAGAGGCAGCCAATTTATCATTTTCTCACTACGGTAAGACCAGTAGTTGTCGGACATGCATGTACATGCCCTTAAGTATGTTGTTTTTCACCAAAGCCTGGAAAACTGTGTGTTTTACAACAGCCTTTGTAATAAGTAACAAGAAACATAATTTGGAAAAAAACCCAGACATGTGCTCTTTATTTAAAAAGAGAGACTTTTCTTCCTGGTTAATTCTGTATTTATTCATAGAGGTGGTTAAACACTTTTAAAAATATAACACACCGAAATAATGTACATTTTTGAAGCTGTGAACTTTTTTTGTTTAATGTTTTTGAGGTTGTTGCAAAACATGCATTTTCCCTGCAAGTGCTCACAATGTTTAATAGACCATAATATATGTTAACAGCAGTTTATTGTGTGCATGTTTAGGAAAAGCTTATTGCAAACAAAAATCCAGCGGTGTGGTTCAAATATCAGTTGAGCCCGATAACTGTTCAGTACAGGGAAATGAGGAAACCCCTGTATCACTTCCTGACAACTGTGAGTAGGTGCAGTGTAACCTGTGTTTGACCAATCACCTTTCACCAGAAATTCAAATTAACCAATCCAATACTTTTTGTATATATCAGTGTAGCAAATCCCTATATCAATGTATACATCATATTTTTGTGTTTTATTGATGAAGAAGCAGGCTACAACAATTATTACACAATATTTTTTTTAAAAAGTAACTTAAATACTCAAACAAATATTTCGCAAAATATTTGGTAAAATCAAGTTTACACATTAAAAATCAGTGTTACTTATAGCAACAGAATAAATTTAAAGGCTAAATGTGGTATGGCAACATAGATTTAACGAGATACAAAATGCTAGTTTTTATTTTTTGTGCGACAATAGAAGTATGTCATGCTTCCAAAGCCAAAAAATGTTTAGATATCATAGCCGGAAATTCACATGGAATATATTGTGACACAAGAAAATAAAAACCAGACCACATCTAGCGTTGACATTTTGGCTATTGCTAAAAGGAACATTGATTTTTGTATGTGTTGACTTTATTTTTCAAAATAGTGTACGAAATATTCATTGATTTTGAGTGTTTATGAGCTTTTAATATGAAATTTGATTCAGAGCTAAGATTTTTAGCAAATAAAGTTTCCATTTTTTCTTTCACAAAACATTTATTTTTATTATAATGTTGAGTATTTTGAAATGCTTGAAATAAATATTAGTACATGAGTCATCCCCACATGTTACACTGTAGATCACTGTAGATCACTGTAGATAATTATTTTGTTAACCAGGTTTTCCGAAGGAAAAAACTGGTTATTAGATTGGCGAATGCGGGCGGGCTGGCTGGCTGGCTGGCTGGTGGGCTGGCGGGCTGGCGGGCGGGCGGAACAAGCTTGTCCGGGCCATACCTATGTCGTTCATTGTCAGATTTTCAAATCATTTGGCACATTTGTTCACCATCATTGGACGGTGTGTCGCGCGAAACAATTACGTCGATATATCCAAGGTCAAGGTCACACTTTGAGTTCAAAGGTAAAAAATGGCCATAAATGAGCTTGTCCTGGCCATAACTATGTCATTCATTGTGAGATTTTAAAATCATTTGGCACATTTGTTCACCATCATGCGACGGTGTGTCGCACGAAAGAATCACGTCAATATCTCCAATGTCAAGGTCGCCACGACTAAAAATAGATTTTTTTTAAAAACAAACTTACAAAGGGGGTTAATTTTGTTTGTTCATTTCAAAAGTTCAGTTTCAGTTTTCTCCCTTTATCAGATTTTTTTTTCACAATGAAAACCTGGTTTTGTGACAATTTTGTCCCTTGTTTTCTTTTTTTCTTTGTCAATGCATTTTTTACACTAACTTTAGTTTGTGGATTCCTTATTTCTGTTGAATTTCATTTTGGTCGTGGGCTGTCATTTTGTTAATTTCATATGCACAGCTGGTCATAACTCATAAAGTCATTTAATATATACTATTTTCAAAATTAAGATAAATTCCCTTGAAACTTATGCTAGACAGATTTGTGCATCTTTATGATACTGGAATCTCTCATATAAAATCACCAAGTGTGTGGGTATATCTACTTTTACATTTGTCAATAGATTGGATTTACTGTTGACTCAATTTTCTCGTGCAGTGATCCACAGACTTGTGCGACTGTGAACTAAGTCATAGATATAGATGCCATATAAATTGTGTTTATTTGTGGAGCAATCTTCTGCATTTCTCAAGCAATTTGATTGGAACTTTAAAAGTGTTAACGCCATGAAGTCTGATGATTCATGTGCATGATAAATTGATCACACCCATTGATCTTCTTATTCCTGAGTTTTGTACCATTAAAGTGAGCCATAGTACCATTAAAGTAAGCCATAGTAAGCTGTCATGCCTTTGTCAAAGTTGTGCGAAGTTTCACGTATGTGACAATGCTCTTGTTCAGTTTATTAAAAGTGTTTATGTTATTTTCAAAACAAAGGTAGGAGATTTCTTTGAAAGATTTTCTAAATGTATTAGTTTGAACTATAAGACAGTTTTTTAAGCCATCATCTTTTATATACAGTTGATGGAGCACAAAATTAATTAATGACTCAAATTATTCTAAGTAAATTACAATATCATTTATATAACAGACCAAATTATTTTGATTGACCTAACTGTTAAATAATGAATTTACTATTCGACAAGTTAAGAATTTTCTGTCGCTTCACTAGACTGAAGTTGTGTCTGTTACCTCTAAAATTGATGGTGGTGGTTAGTTTAGATTGTTGGTGATATCATTTACCAGAGATGAAATTGATCTTTAAATTTTATGCCTGTACTTGTATATAAATAGCACTTTTAGCTAATGTTATTCTGTCCTTGTCAAAGAAGTGAAGGGATATTGCTTAATGCCGGTCAGTCCTTTGTCTTTTTCTTTGTTTGCACAAGAATTTAAAGATCTCTATAGATTTGAAAGTAAACAGAATTCACACCATGATATTTGTTTTTACTTCATATTGGCAAAACACTAGAAGTTACAATCACATATCTGCAAAACACTTTTAGTTACAATAATCCAAATTGGTTAGCTGGTTGCCTGAGAGAGACTGAAAACAAAGGTCAATAATTCAAAGGTCAAGTTCACAAAGGCTTGTAACATGATTGTTTTTCTGCTTGATATTTTGGGAAAGTTTTAATCAACGAGCAGCCACATTGTTATTTTTTGTTCATGGAGAGAAACAAAGACATGATAAATGTCAAGGTCAACAGTCAAGGGGTTGTTGAAAAAACTTCGGCTTTTTATGTCATCATGGTTGTGGTCTGCTAAGGATCGATTTTGATTTCAATGTGTCAACAACTAGGTTTTATGTATTGTATTTCTTCATTTTGCAGTAATAGTGAAGAATGGCATTGTCAGCTATGTTATTTAAAGTGTGTGTTTTTATCTAGGCTGTTTTCGGAGAAAACCTGAGCTATTGTCATAGCCAGCTCGTCCGCCGTCCGCCGTAGGCGTCGTGCTAAAACCTTAACATTGGCTCTAAGATCAAAGTGCTTCCACCTACAACTTTGAAACTTCATATGTAGATGCATCTTGATGAGTTCTACACGCCACACCTATTCTTGGGTCACTAGGTCAAAGGTCAAGGTCACTGTGACCTCTGATATAAAACTTTAACATAGGCTCTAAAATCAAAGTGCTTCCACCTACAACTTTGAAACTTCATATGTAGTTGCACCTTGATGAGTTCTACATGCCACACATATTTTTGGGTCACTAGGTCAAAGGTCAAGGTCACTGTGACCTCTAACATAAAACTTTAACAAAAACCTTAACATTGCCTCTAAAATCAAAGTGCTTCCACCTACAACTTTGAAACTTTATATGAAGATGCACCTTGATGAGTTCTACATGCCACACCCATTTTGGGTCACAAGGTCAAAGGTCAAGGTCACTGTGACCTCAAAAAAAAAAAATTCTGACAAGCTTTTGCAGCCGAACGTGGCAAATGAGTTTAATAGTACTGGTAATATTATTCAATATCATCCTTAGAAGTTTACCTGTAGTGTAATTGTGTCATTGTGTCATTGTTTTCATCCATGGTTTTCAGGTCTGTGCTATTATCGGAGGAACGTTCACTGTGGCCGGAATTTTGGACTCCTGTATATTCACAGCACATGAAATCATTAAGAAGATTGAGATCGGCAAACAAAGCTGAATGGATCCCTGCTCTTAGGTCTTATCAAATGTATGATATTTTACTCTGGCTGCTGAAGTACACTGAGAATTGAAAGTGTAAAAATGTGCACATTTTTGAGCTTAAAATAAAATGAGAATTTGTCATATTGAATTTATCATTTAGTTTCTGTTTCTTTTCACTTTTATTACACTCATTTGTTAAAAAGTAGATAATGCCAGTAGATATATTAATTTCCTAAAGTTCTATACAATGTAGTCATAAATAGATGATTACATGTACAAGTTATGAACATTGTACAGTATTATGCAATATATTTTTGTATGCATTTTTAGCTAGACTATTATATATGAAATACATATAGTGGAGCTATCTTACTCACCCCGGCGTCGGCGTTCCCGTTCCTGTTAGCGTTAGCGTGCAAATGTTTAAGTTTGCGTATTACCCAAAATATTTCCTATGTCTTTTAACAAATTGCTTTCATATTTTGCATACTTCTTTACCAACATGACCCCAATCTATAAACAAGAGCAGACAACTGTATCAAGCATTTTGACAGAATTATGGCCCCTTTTATACTTAGAATATGTATATTATTGATAAATCTATGTTTAAGTATCCGTACTACCCCAAATATTTCCTATGTCCTTTGACATATTGCTTTCATATTTTGCATACTTTTTTACCAACATGATCCCAATCTATAAACAAGAGCAGGCAACTGTATCAAGCATTTTGACAGAATTATGGCCCCTTTTTAAACTTAGATAATTGAACATTTTGCTTAAATTGCCATTACTTCTTTATTTATGATCACATTTCATTCATACTTTGACAAAACAACACTTACCTGACATACCACAATGGATTCCACCCAAACCATCCCCCATGCCCTACCCCAGAATCCCCCCCACCAATAAAAAATAATATTTTTTTTCCCTTATTTTTGAAAGATCATCTATTAAATGACCACACACCCACATTTTACCCCCCCTCTCCATGTTGGCTTACGTTATACTGTCAAGCACTTGAATAGTCGAGCGTGCTGTCCTCTGACAGCTCTTGTTTAGCATTGTTTTTAAATTTCTTCACATCATTACACAGATATGTAAAAGAACAAATATTTTCTGCTTTATTTTGTGTAATAAAATTATTGTTTGGGCCTATGATCAGACATAAAAAAATAATTTAAAAAACACAATTGACATATCAACAATCTACACGGTTTATCATTAAATGACCATATCATGCGCCTAATTGTCAATTTATGTGAAAAAGTATAGTTACAAATCAGATTTTTTTTACTTAAATACTATATAAATACCCTCTCTTTTGTTTATATCCACATCTATTTATATCTTTGATATCAATTAGAACACAAAGACTATAATGCATTTTATTTACATATGTGTATCACAGTAGATAAATATATCTACATTCGGCACATATGTTTATGTGCAGTTAAGAACTCTTAGTGTTGTACATTCTAAGGTTGTGAAACTTTTAGTCTAGCATTAATCATGAATCAATTTACACAGTGTAGTTGTATTATATTTTGGATTAGCCTTTGCTTTCAAACAATGTACATTCGATTTTCAAACCTATCTGTTTAAACTTTAAAGCCAAAAAGTGGTATCACCACATGCGAAAAACACTGAAAACCCCTATTTTATTTAGTGGTATAAAGCATAAAACGAGTGGATAATGTTTATAAACAGATATATGAAAGCAGGATGGATCTGAGTCTGTTGTTGCTATAGTATATTGTCATATTTGTCACTTTCCAATTCATATTTAAACTAATTATTGTGTATAGAAAATCTGTGTAAATTGTTTGATGGTATATGTTTAGAAGAACACAATAGTTGTTTGCAATTTTCATATGAAAAAAGATTTCTTATTTATGCATTTGATATAAAACAACAACACAACAGCTGTTGATCTGATTTGATATGTTTGATATTTATTTAAGATTTAGTAACCACATTTTAAATTGATCATAAGAAGTTTTTATGCCTCCGAAGGAGGGTAAATAGTGATAGGACCGTCTGTCCGTCCTTCCGTCTGTCCGTCTTTCCGTAACACTTTGAGTTTAGGTTTCATGTTTAGGTTTTGAAAAATGCTCATAAGTTCTATGTCCCTTCACATAGCAACTTGATATTTGGCATGCACTTGTATCTCATGGAGCTGCACATTTTGAGTGGTGAAAGGTCAAGGTTATCCTTCAAAGTCAAAGGTAAAAAAAACATGTATCAAAGCGGCGCAGTAGGGGGCATTGTGTTTCTGACAAACACATCTCTTGTTTAATTTATTTTTTGTTGTTATAACAAAAAGTTTTACATAGATACATGTATGTTAAATATATGCGCTGTCTTTTTGTTTATAGACTGCATGGGCCAGAGTGGTGAAGCTACTTTTGAGATTGTTTAAATTATTTGATATAAATTTCACATGCCATAGTTTAATGTATGCCACGATAATGTATTGAGTGGACAGTTTTTTTTAGCTGAGTTATCTTTTACAAATGTAAATAAACGATTTTTATTGCTTTGTTATTAAAATACAAGTTTTGCATTGTAGAGGTAGGATGGCTGATGTTTTGAAAAGAAAATCATTTAAGGAAATAAAGCTCATTATTGCTTTTATTTTTAATGTAAATTTTAATTTTGAAATTTTAAATGAACCTTTTGTCCTACACATGATGCTTGTTATGTATGAAGGTATGAACAATGTCAATAAGTGATATATTTTTGCTGTGTGAATGTAAAGTTGTATTAACCAATAAGAAATGTGAAGTTAATTATGTTATTTAAAAGATAAGGTGTTTGGTAACAGATCTATAAGGATGCATTTATGTAAGTGTTTTGTGTTTCTGATAATGTGCGAACATTTTACTTATTTTCTTTTTGTACTAATTAGGGCACATATCAGCAAAGTATGCTAATGTTGAGCATTTGTGACCATCTTTTGCTTGTCATATTTTGTCAACATTCAACTCTCAACGCTGCATTTGTTGCATTTGTTGCCTAATGTTCTTGTAATTTGTTAGAACATTATTATGAATTATATTCTTGTCAAGTTTGAAAGTGGGTTATGTGGGATCAAAAACAAGCTCACTAAGTAATATTGTAATATAGTTAGAAACTACTTTTCATGAAACTTGGTCAGAACATGTGAGCCAATGAAATCTAGACCAAGTTTGGTGTCTTTGGTTTCAAAATCTAGGTCAGTAGGTCAAATTAGACAAAATCCTTGTGAACACTCAGGAGGCCATATGTTTTGTCCATTCTTCAATAAACTTGGTCATACTATGTATGTTGACCCAATAACATCTTAGGTACTGGCTGCAGTCAAAAATTATTTTACTAAGTCAAGTTAAAAGAAAAGCTTGTGAACACTCTTGAGGCCTTATTTATTGCACAATCTTGTGGAAACATGGTCAGAACATGAAGTTTGTCCCAATGATATCTTAGATTAGTTTGATACTCTGTTATTTGGCGTCAAAAACTAAGTCACAATGTCAAATTAAAGAAAAAACTTGTCAACATTGTAGAAGTGACATTTGTTTTTGCAATCTTGATGAAATGTACTGTGAGCATTTATAATGATTTCTCAAATGAATGGGATATGGCTGATGTCCTTTGAAAAATATGGCATAGTTTTCCTTATGTTGCTAAAGTAAAACCATTTGAATCATTAAGTCACATTTTGTACCTACTTATCGTTACACTTGCTCAGAAAATTCAAATATTGTGTATATCTGAGCTGAGTTAGAAAATGTTAATTGGTTGTTTAAAAACAGGAGTTGGGGCAGTTTTACTTCTAAGTGTATTGTTAAAGCTTGTGAACACTACAAGCTCCTGCTCCAGTTCAGGGTCTAAGGTGAGTGCTTTCGGTCCTTTGGCCCAGTGTTATGATTAAGAGTAGATCTGTAGATTTGAACATAAATTGAGAACTTCTTTGAAAGAACCCATCAATGAACATTTTCAACCTATTTTTTTCCAAAATAATAATGACTTTTAAAACAAGGCATTTTGAAAAACAAAGAAATAGTTATTTCGGTCTTTAAACCCAAATATTGTCATAGTTTGTTTGCAATTCTGTTATTATATATTATATTAGGCAGCACTTGAAAGGGGATGCTAATTATTTTGTTTGTGTATTTATTTTTTGTGGTTGGCAATGATGCAGATCTATATGTTTTGTATGATACTGATATGATTTATAGATGTATATGTATGTGTTACTTTTAGATGTGCCTATATCTTAAAGTATTGAATATCGCCATAGGCATATATAATACACTCTACCATATTTGTAACACATACAACGCTAGGAGCATAAAGCTCATCTATGATATGTAACTACGTAATGATCAAGTCTGTCAGTTTTAAGGTTACATCCCTTGCCATATTTAAAGGAAAATATTTAAGTCCTTAACAATGATCTCTTTGTCGAGATGGTGGACAGCTTTATTTACCATGTCTTGCAAAGAATATTTAAACAGCTGCGTCTTTGATTTCCTATGATAACCGTGTTGCTAAAATGGCATATGTTATGTTATTGGCGAAAGGTTTGCAAAGGTGCAAACACTGTCAATGTCTTGTAAGTGTATTGGTCGCAAATGTTTATTTTGGTTACAAGCTTGGTTAACAAAGCATCTGGGTTATATGAAATGACCAAACACGGAAAAACAAAAAGATTTTTCACAACACATAATAAGCTGTTAGAACAATAGATCTAGATCATATTTAAGTTTATTTTGCCTAATTATTGTTGAAAAAATTATGTTATTCTATTTAAATGTTATAAATAAATAAAAATCTCATGTTAGTTTTTTTATTTAGACTGATTTGCTTAGTAGATTTGTGTAATTTCTCACATTCCAAGTGTGCATCTAGTCGCAGTGTATACAATATACGACACCTTCATATGTCTATATTTGATTATGTTTTGCCTGTATGTAAAAAAGCGTATGACAGTGTTATTTTATCTTTTGTGGACATGGTACTTTTTGTTTAAATATACGATGGCAGAAATACATATTTACCATAAAATGTGTTCAGTGTTAGTTCATTAAAATAGTCGTGTTTTTATTGTAATGCCCTCCTTTGGGTGATCGGACTGTCCGTCTGTATGTCTGTCTGTCCGTCTGTACGTCACACTTTGTGTTTAGGTTTCAAAAAAGCTCATAACTTCTATGTCGCCTCAGATAGCAACTTGATATTTGGTATGCATGTGTATCTCATGGAGCTGCACATTTTTAGCGGTGAAAGGTCAAGGTCAATGTGATCCTTCAAGGTCAAAGGTAAAAAAACAAATTCAAGGGAAGTAATAAGCTTTAAAGGAAGATAATAATCTGTACCTGCCAAATGATAAAAAATAATAAATAAATCAAAGCGGCGCAGTAGGGGGCATTGTGTTTCTGA
The DNA here is from genome assembly GCF_020536995.1 of Dreissena polymorpha. Classification (NCBI taxonomy): domain Eukaryota; kingdom Metazoa; phylum Mollusca; class Bivalvia; order Myida; family Dreissenidae; genus Dreissena; species Dreissena polymorpha. The sequence continues at coordinate 95,782,254 of NC_068362.1, forward strand.
CAAACACATCTCTTGTTGCACTTTATTTCCAGATGAAGACAGTGACATTTCCGCCGCAACGGACAGTTAGAAACATATTATAGCGGGTTGTCCTTTATTAATGGCAATTTATCAATTGTCATACAGTGAGACACAGCAACATTTAATAGACATGACACACAACATATACACATAAAACTAGTCACCGCATTGGAAGGTTCAATTTAAAACGTTTGTATAAAGATAGCTCTTATATATGTTAAATTGTTTATACGTGTTATGTAACAGGTAGGCAATGTCGTGTCCGCGTATTTTGTGCGAAATGTTTTGAACAACGATCATTTAAGTGCGTATGTCAATTATTTACGAGCAAATAATAATTTGTTTTTTAAGGTCGAATGTTAATGTCACTGGTGCTTGTAACATAAAATTCGTTCCTGCACGACATCTAGAGAACATTTGAACACAAGACTATCCAAATTGAAGGCTGGTTTCTCTGGGGAATACTCGTACCAATTTTGAGGTCAAATAAACAAGGACTAGTAACATTAAAACTGTTTCCTTTATCCCGTACGTGGTTCGAACCATTGCTATTAGGATTAAATCAAATATCGCCATGACCAATCGGACATCGTGACTTGCGAAGATAATCATTATATTAGAATGATCATATTCGCATAACATTCACGATGAGTCTACGTCACTAGTGTTATTTCGCTCTCTTATTTATAGTGTTGGTTAATGATATAAAGCTGTGAAAAAAGTTGTCGACAATCTGTGGACATGTCCCTTTATGAGTTGTCGACAATCTGTGAACATGCCATTTTAAGAGCGCTTTAACTTAGGAGCGGGATTAACTCCATCTTATCCTGTATCATGGAGCGGGATAAACTCCATGCCATCTTGTATCATGGAGTGGCATTAACTCCATTCCATCATGTATCAGGGAGCGGGATTAACTCCATTCCATCCTGTAACAGGGAGCGGGATTAACGCCATTCCGTCCTGTATCAGGGAACGGCATTAACTCCATTCCATCATGTATCAGGGAGCGGGATTATCTCCATGCCATCATGTATCAGCTGCATCAACTCCATGCCATCATGTATCAGGTAGCGGCATTAACTCCATGCCATCATGTATCAGGGAGCGGCATCAACTCCATGCCATCATGTATCAGGGAGCGGCATCAACTCCATGCCATCATGTATCAGGGAGCGGGATTAACTCCATGCCATCATGTATCAGCTGCATCAACTCCATGCCATCATGTATCAGGGAGCGGCATCAACTCCATGCCATCCTGTATCAGGGAGCGGGATTAACTCCATGCCATCATGTATCAGGTAGCGGCATTAACTCCATGCCATCATGTATCCGCGAGCGGCATCAACGCCATGCCATCATGTATCAGGGAGCGGGATTAAATCCATGCCATCATGTATCAGGTAGCAGCATTAACTCCATACCATCATGTATCAGGTAGCGGCATCAACTCCATGCCATCATGTATCAGGTAGCGGCATTAACTCCATGCCATCATGTATCAGGGAGCGGCATCAACTCCATGCCATCATGTATCAGGTAGCGGCATCAACTCCATGCCATCATGTAGCAGGGAGCGGGATTAACTCCATTCCATCCTGTATCAGGGAGCGGTATTAATTCCATTTCATCCTGTATCAGGCAGCAGGATCAACTCCATTCCATCCTGTATCAGGGAGCGACATTAACTCCATTCCATCCTGTATCAGGGAGCGACATTAACTCCATTCCATCCTGTATCAGGTAGCGACATTAACTCCATTCCATCCTGTATCAGGGAGCGACATTAACTCCATTCCATCCTGTATCAGGTAGCGACATTAACTCCATTCCATCCTGTATCAGGGAGCGGCATTAACTCCATTCCATCCTGTATCAGGGAGCGACATTAACTCCATTCTATCCTGTATCAGAAAGTGGGATTGATTCCATGCCATCCTGAATCAGGTAGCGACATTTACTCCATTTCATCCTGTATCAGGTAGCGACATTAACTCCATTCCATCCTGTATCAGGTAGCGATATTAAATCCATTCCATCCTGTATCAGGGAGCGGGATTGACTCCATTCCATCCTGTATCAGGGAGCGACATTAATTCCATTCTATCCTGTATCAGGGAGCGGGATTAACTCCATTCCATCCTGTATCAGGGAGCGGGATTTACTCCATTCCACCATGTATCAGGGAGCGGCATTAACTCCATTCCATCCTGTATCAGGGAGCGGCATTATCTCCATTCTATCCTGTAGCAGGGAGCGGCATTAACTCCATTCCATCCTGTATTAGGTAACGGGTTTAATTTCATTTATTCCTGTATCAGAGAACGGGATAAACTCCATTCCATCCCGTATCAGGGAGCGTTTCCTGCAAACAAAATATTTATTTTTAACAAAAAATTTAACTGAAAAAATAAAAACAAACAAAATATTGGCAAACATTATTGAATGCGTTAAAAATTAAAATAGTGGTCTTGGTTGACTTGTCGACACCTTTAAGGTTAAGGAATGCTATTGCACAGTCAAAGTTGATATCATCTATTTTCTTAAATGACTTTATTTTTTATTTTTTTTTGTTAACATAGTCCGTTTGAAAATGCATGTTCAAGGGTTTTTCAAAGTTCGTATTGTTAAATAGTGTGTTCACGTGTCATCCAAAACATGTTGTATTCAAATATTTATTAGATGCTACTGTCGCTGTTTTCGTTCATCCTTCTAAAAAATATCGCCACTGAAATCTTAATGACATAACATGTATTTATAATAATAATATTAGTCTATTGTACACAAAGAATCCCTAATGTACACGACGAGCGAATTCTATCACCGCATTTAATAGAAAATTCTTGAAAATTGATCAAAAGTTTTAATGAAATGTCGCGCTCGACAGCTCTGTTGTCAGTTTGACAGTTCCGTGAACGCCGGAATAACGACGTACTTAATTAAATGTCTTCTCTAGCTAGCTTCTCAGAACCGAGAAGTGTTCAATAAACTGTTTAATTAATATTCCCACGTGTTGTATTACGTGCGTCATTTCAACAGAATATGGTTACCATTCCATATCAAGATAGTACTTAGCATGTCGTATCTGCAACTTGATATATTTTAAGGTAATATTACTGCAAACTACTTACAGAGCCTCCTATACGTACACTTACAGTGGTTATGGCGCGATGGTCGCTCCAATACAATTAATCGCATTGATTCACTACTACGAAGCATCAATACTAGACATCACAAATTGGCCAGTGTTATGTTGGTGCCTTGATTCAATACTACGAAGCATCAATACTAGATATCACCAATTGTGCAGTGTTATGTACATGTAGGTGCATTGATTCACTACTACGAAGCATCAATACTAGCCATCACCAATTGGCCAGTGTTATGTACATGCTGGTGCATTGATTCACTACTACGAAGCTTTAATACTAGACATCACCAATTTTGCAGTGTTATGTACATGTAGGTGCACTGTTTCACTACTACGAAGCATTAATACTATCCATCACCAATTTGCCAGTGTAATGAAGGTGCCGTGATTCACTACTACGAAGCTTCAATACTAGAAATCACCAATTGTGCAGTGTTATGTACATGTTGGTGCATTGATTCACTACTTACTACGCAGCATCAATACTAGACATCACCAATTGGTCAGTGTTATGTACATGTTGGTGCATTGATTCACTACTTACTACGCAGCATCAATACTAGACATCACCAATTGGTCAGCGATATGTACATGTAGGTGCATTGATTCACTACTACGAAGCATAAATACTAGACATCATCAATTGGTAAGTGTTATGTACATGTAGGTGCATTGATTCACTACTACGAAGCATCTATACTAGACATCACCAATTGGTAAGTGTTATGTACATGTAGGTGCATTGATTCACTACTTCGAGGCATTAATACTAGACATCACCATTGGGTCAGTGTTATGTAGGTGCCTTGATTCATTACTACGAAGCATCAATACTAGACATCACCAATTGGTCAGTGTTATGTAGGTGCATTGATTCCATACAACGATGCATCAATACTAGACATCAACAATTGTGCAGTGTTATGTACATGTTGGTGCATTGATTCACTATTACGAAGCATCAATACTAGGCATCACCAGTTGGTCAGTGTTATGTAGGTGCCTTGATTCACTAATACGAAGCATCAATACTAGACATCATCAATTGGTCAGTGTTAGGTAGGTGCATTGATTCACTACTACGAAGCATCAATACTAGACATCACCAATTGGTCAGTGTTATGTACATGTAAGTGCATTGATTCATTACTACGAAGCATTAATACTAGACATCACCATTTGGTCAGTGTTATGTACATGTAAGTGCATTGATTCATTACTACGAAACATTAATACTAGACATCACCATTTGGTCAGTGTTATGTACATGTAGGTGCATTTATTCACTACTACGAAGAATTAATACTAGACATCACCATTGGGTCAGTGTTATGTAAGTGCATTGATTCATTACTACGAAACATTAATACTAGACATCACCATTTGGTCAGTGTTATGTACATGTAAGTGCATTGATTCATTACTACGAAGCATTAATACTAGACATCTCCAATTGGTCAGTGTTATGTACATGTAAGTGCATTCATTCACTACAACGAAACATTAATACTAGACATCTTCAATTGGTCAGTGTTATGTACATGTAAGTGCATTGATTCATTACTACGAAACATTAATACTAGACATCACCATTTGGTCAGTGTTATGTACATGTAAGTGCATTGATTAATTACTACGAAACATTAGTACTAAACATCACCAATTGGTCAGTGTTATGTACATGTTGGTGCATTGATTTACTACAACGAAACATTAATACTAGACATTACCAATTGGCCAGTGTTATGTAGGTGCATTGATTCACTACTACGAAGCATCAATGCTAGACATCACCAGTTGGTAAGTGTTATGTAGGTGGATTGATATACTACTACGAAGCATCAATACTAGACTTCACCAATTGGTCAGTGCTATGTACATGTTGGTGCATTGATTCACTACTACGAAGCATCAATACTAGACATCACCAATTGATCAGTGTTATGTACATGTAGATGCATTGATTCACTACTACGAAGCATCATTACTAGACATCACCAATTGGTCGGTGTTATGTATATATAGGTGAATTGATTCAGTACTACGAAGCATTAATACTAGACATCACCAATTGGTCAGTGTTATGGACATGTTGGTGCATTGATTCACTACAACGAAGCATAAATACTAGACATCATCAATTGGGTAGTGTTATGTACATGTAGGTGCATTGATTCACTACAACGAAACATTAATACTAGACATCACCAATTGGTCATCGTTATGTACATGTAGGTGCATTGATTCACTTAAACGAAGCTTTAATACTAGATATCACCAGTTGGTCAGTGTTATGTAGGTGCATTGATTCACAACTACGAGGCATCAATACTAGACATCACCAATTGTGCAGTGTTATGTACATGTTGGTGCATTGATTCACTACTACGAAGCATTAATACTAGCCATCACCAATTTGCCAGTGTTATGTAGGTGTCGTGATTCACTACTACGAAGCTTCAAAACTAGAAATCACCAATTGTGCAGTGTTATGTACATGTTGGTGCATTGATTCACAACTTACTACGCAGCATCAATACTAGACATCACCAATTGGTCAGTGTTATGTACATGTTGGTGCATTGATTCACTACTACGAAGCATCTATACTAGACATCACCAATTGGTCAGTGTTATGTACATGTTGGTGCATTGATTCACTACCACGAAGCATCAATACTAGACATCACCAATTGGTCATTATTATGTACATGTAGGTGCATTGATTCACTACAACGATGCATCAATACTAGACATCACCAATTGTGCAGTGTTATGTACATGTAGGTGCATTGATTCACTACAACGAAACATTAGTACTAGACATCACCAATTGGCCAGTGTTATGTACATGTTGGTGCATTGATTCACTACAACGAAACATTAGTACTAGACATCACCAATTGGTCAGTGTTATGTAGGTGCATTGATTCACTAATACGAAGCATCGATACTAGACATCATCAATTGGTCAGTGTTATGCGGGTACCTTGATTCACTACTACGAAGCATCAATACTAGGCATCACCAATTGGTCAGTGTTATGTAGGTGCCTTGATTCACTACTACGAAGCATCAATACTAGACATCACCAATTGGTCAGTGTTAGGTAGGTGCATTGATTCACTACTACGAAGCATCAATACTAGACATCACCAACTGGTCAGTGCTATGTACATGTAGATGCATTGGTTCACTACTACGAAGCATCAATACTAGACATCATCAATTGGTCAGTGTTAGGTAGGTGCATTGATTTACTACTACGCAGCATCAATACTAGACATCACCAATTGGTCAGTGTTATGTACATTTTGGTGCATTGATTCACTACTACGAAGCATCAATACTAGACATCACCATTTGGTCAGTGTTATGTACATGTAAGTGCATTGATTCACTACAACGAAACATTAGTACTAGACATCACCAATTGGTGAGTGTTATGTACATGTTGGTGCATTGATTCACTACAACGAAACATTAATACTAGACATCACCAATTGGCCAGTGTTATGTAGGTGCATTGATTCACTACTACGAAGCATCAATGCTAGACATCACCAGTTGGTCAGTGTTATGTAGGTGCATTGATATACTACTACGAAGCATCAATACTAGACTTCACCAATTGGTCAGTGTTATGTACATGTTGGTGCATTGAATCACTACTACGAAGCATCAATACTAGACATCACCAATTGGTCAGTGTTATGTACATGTTGGTGCATTGATTCACTACTACGAAGCATCAATACTAGACTACACCAATTGGTCAGTGTTATGTACATGTTGATGCATTGATTCACTACTACGAAGCATCTATACTAGACATCACCAATTGGTCAGTGCTACTTACATGTTGGTGCATTGATTCACTACTACGAAGCATCAATACTAGACATCACCAATTGGGCAGTGTTATGTACATGTTGGTATATTGATTCACTACTACGAAGAATTAATACTAGACATCACCAATTGGTCAGTGTTATGTAGATGTAGGTGCATTGTTTCACTACTACGAAGCATCAATACTAGACATCACCAATTGGGCAGTGTTATGTACATGTAGGGGCATTGATTAACTACTACGAAGAATTAATACTAGACATCACCAATTGGTCAGTGTTATGTAGATGTAGGTGCATTGATTCACTACTACGAAGCAACAATACAAGACATCACCAATTGGTCAGTGTTATGTACATGTAGGTGCATTGATTCACTACTACGAAGAATTAATACTAGACATCACCAATTGGTCAGTGTTATGTACATGTAGGTGCATTGATTCACTACTACGAAGCATCAATACTAGACATCACCAATTGGTCAGTGTTATGTACATGTAGGTGCATTGATTCACTACTACGAAGAATTAATACTAGACATCACCAATTGGTCAGTGTTATGTACATGTTGGTGCATTGATTCACTACTACGAAGCATCAATACTAGACATCACCAATTGGTCAGTGTTATGTACATGTAGGTGCATTGATTCACTACTACGAAGAATTAATACCAATTAATACCATCACCAATTAGTCAGTGTTATGTACATGTAGGTGCCTTGATTCACTGCAAATAAGAATTAATAATAGACATCAACAATTGGTCAGTGTTATGTAAGTGCATAGATTAACTACAACGACGACTAGACATCACCAATTGGTCAGTGTTATGTACATGTAAGTGTCTTGTTTGACTACTACGAAGCATAATTACTAGACATTACCAATAGGTCATTGTTTTGTACATGTAGGTGCATTGATTCACTACTACGAAGCATTAATACTAGACATCACCAATTGGTCAGTTTTATGTACATGTAGGTGCATTGATTCACTACAACGAAACATCAATACTAGACATCACCAATTGGTCATTGTTATGTACATGCAGGTGCACTGATTTACTACTACGAAGCATCAATACTAGACATCACCAATTGTGCAGTGTTATGTACATGTAGGTGCATTGATTCACTACTACAAAGCATCATTACTAGACATAACCAATTGGTCAGTGTTATGTATATGTAGGTGCATTGATTCACTACAACGAAGCATAAATACTAGACATCATCAATTGGGTAGTGTTATGTACATGTAGGTGCATTGTTTCAGTATTACGAAGCATTAATACTAGACATCACCAATTGGGCATCGTTATGTACATGTAGGTTCATTGATTCACTTAAACGAAGCTTTAATACTAGACATCACCAGTTGGTCAGTGTTATGTAGGTGCATTGATTCACAACTACGAGGCATCAATACTAGACATCACCAATTGGTCAGTGTTATGTACATGTAGGTGCATTGATTCACTATTACGAAGTATTAATACTAGACATCACTAATTGGTCAGTGTTATGTAGGTGCCTTGATTCACTTCTATGAAGCATCAATACTAGACATCTCCAATTGGTCAGTGTTATGTACACGTAGGTGCATTGATTCACTACTTCGAAGCATTAATACTAGACATCACCAATTAGTTACTGTTATGTACATGTAGGTGTATTGATTTACTACAACGAAAAATTAATACTAGTCATCACAAATTGGTCAGTGTTATATACATGTATGTGCATTGATTCACCACTACGAAGCATAAATACCGGGCATCACCAATTAATCAGTGTTATGTACGTGTAGGTGCATTGATTCACGACTACAAAGCATTAATACTATACAACACCAATCAATCAGTGTTATGTAGGTGCCTTGATTCACTACTACGAAGCATACATACTAGACATCACCAATTGTGCAGTGTTATGTAGGTGCCTTGATTCACTACTACGAAGCATACATACTAGACATCACAAAGTAGTCAGTGTTATGTAGGTGCATTGATTCACGACTACGAAGCATCAATACTAGACATCACCAATTGATCAGTGTTATGTAGAAGCTTTGATTCACTACTACGAAGCATACATACTAGACATCACAATTTGGTCAATGTTATGAAGGTGCCTTGATTCACTACTGCAAAGCGTCAATACAAGACATCACAAATGGGTCAGTGTTATGTAGGTGTATACTTATTCAGCGACAAATTACACTATCTGTCAATGAATGTTGCTTTGAAAGTAGATGTATGAGATCTTCAAGTGGACTACATATTAGACATCACAAATTGGTTAGTGTTATGTAGGTGCCTTGATTCACTCCTACGAAGCATCAATGCTATACATAACCAATTAGTCAGTTTAATGTAGGTGCCCTGATTCACTACTACGAAGCATCAATGCTATACATCACCAATTGGTCAGTTTTATGTAGGTGCCCTAATTCACTACTACGAAGCATAAATACTAGACGGCACCATTTGATCAGTGTTATGTAGGTGCACAGGCCCGTAGCCAGGGTTTTGAAGGGGGGGGGATGCGAATTGTCCCATCAACGAATGTTATTGAGCAACGACGTGGTGTTTCCCTCCTGCAATCGGGGGTTTGTGAGGTCCTCCCCCTAGAAACATTTTGAAAATGAAACGTTAAATACTGCATTCTGGTGACTTTTTATCTGTATTTAGAGACTGAAGTTTTAGAGCATTTTTATATGAAATTTTCCTTTCATTGACCAAACTAAGTGACTGATCGAGATGTGTATGATATAACACACACGTATTTCCCATTTCCGTTTTTCATATACCACCTTTATCGACCAGTCACGGAAATACATTATATTATACGGCGTTTAACCCGACACTAGTATGCGCGCACATACTTTGTTCACATATGCAACAACACATTTATAGAAAGTAACAATAACAGGTTTTTTATATTTGATTTTAGGGAAAGGGCCTGGCCTTTTATTAGGGAAGGAAAATCGCGAGAAACGCCGGATTTTGGGGGAAAACATCGCGTAAAACGCCGGATTTTGGGAAAAATAAGGAAAGTCTTAAATAATCAATTTAACATATTTTACTGTTTTTACAACAAATTCAAGGCAACAGATAATTTAAGTATGCAATATTTTTATATTTTTCTATTTTCTACACTGGATCAGGTTAACTTGTATATTTAAAGGTTAAACAAAAACAAATTATTTAATTTTTTTCTTTTTTTTGGAGGGGGGGGGAGGGGATGAAATCTAGGGGAAAATTAACCAGTTAAGAGGTAAAAATTCGAGAGGAAAAGGCCGTTTTTCGGCGGGTCACAATGAAGGAAAAAACATGAAAAACGATATAAAATATCATTATTTATTGGAATCTTGATAAAATTAGTGTATTTTACTATTGAAAAATTCTACCATTCATAAGTCAAGCAAATTAAAAGGAAATATTTGACTTTTTTAAAAACAATTGTTTGTCTGCTACTTTGGATAGTACCAGAGGCCTAGCATTGCTCTAAACGTGCTAATATTGTATTGTACAACAAACACTGTTTAACAAAACTGGGTCATCTCTAATTTGCATCAATACCAAGGTGCAGGAGCACGTGACTTTGTTAATGGAAGTCAACACACCGGTAAGTGCTGCTTTTTTTCCAAATATTTTTGTAAAACAATTTTTCTTAAGATTTTCAACTAGTGCATAAAAAATAGATTTTTAAGCTGCGTATGTCAATGTGAAATACATCAGAATTATTTTATATAATAAGCATCTGTTCTTTTTACAATTTTTTTTTTATTTATACTGCACAAATATCCTTCACGCAAATGTTATTGTTGTCACCGATTTCAGACGTATTCTCAAGAATCGGCACAAACTGCAAGAAAAACTGTCTTTTATGCACTAACATTTTTTTGCAAAAGTATTTCAATAACGTGATATATTTGTACAAATAAATTTCTGAACGGCGTGTTTACATTCTGTCCAGCCCGTGTGCAAATACCTGAATACCAGGCTGATTCTGCACCCTGAATACTAAACAGAAACAAAATGGTATAACTGGTTACTTTTACTTTTGTCAACTATTTTTAACAAATTATTTATATGTTTTCTAAACGAATTTCAAAAACATATAAAACTTAAGGCTTCATAAAGACCCTATAGCCACAAACTCCTGGCCCTTTGGTCTCAAAGTCCTTAACAGTGTATAGCAGGACATTGAAAAAAGGACGTATTTGCCCATTATGCTCAAGTACCGTCACAATTAATGAACATTAAAATTAATGTCCACCTGATCAAATGTTATAACGGTTTAAATTCATTATTACAGCATAGATCTTCTCACATGTTGCTGTCAAAACTTCTATTGATTTCAGCAATTCTGCGGTTAACAATTGTAAATAAAAATCACGGTCTATCTTGGAAATGACTTCATAGAGAAATTTAATTATATGGTGACCTGTCGGTAGCCTATTGAATTCAACATTGTTGTAACGCTTAAATACGAAGACTCACTGGATTCAGGGAAGAGATAAATAACCGTTTTTGCGTAGAATAAAGTTGGGTACAACTTATAGTACACATTTTTGTACTTGTCAAAAAACATTGGGTGCGAACGCACCCAACGCACCCCCTGGCTACAGGTATGGTGCATTGATTCACGACTACGAAGCATCAATACTAGACATCACCAAATTGATCAGTGTTATGAAGGTTCCTTGATTCACTACTACGAAGCATACATACTAGACATCACAAATTGGTCAGTGTTATGTAGGTGCCTTGATTTACTACTACGAAGCGTCAATACTAGACATCACAAATGGGTCAGTGTTATGTAGGTGTATACTTATTCAGCGACAAATTACACTATCTGTCAATGTAATGTTGCTTGTTAGTAGATGTATGAGTACTTCAAGTGAAAAGTATATACTAATGTCGTGTAGCAACGCAATGACTTATTGGTGTGTTTCAAATGCAAACCCATTAATTAGCTGTCTGGACGTACGTATACGTTTAATTATGTTGCTTCTCTATTGAATGGTTTCCTGTAAGCGGATTTCTATTAGCTTCGTGCATTACTAAATCAATGGTAATTAATGTCCCCGCGTGCCTGCGTCTCGTAGATAACAAGCGATAAAAGGGTCATTCAGATGGGATGTTAGCATTTGCTATTTATGTTTACAAGAAATGTTTGGAATGAGCCACTTTTCTAACACATTTCAAATGTGCTCCAAAATGGTCATGCAAATTAATGCAATACTAAGTACAGCAAGCACATATTTAAACTCGAAGGACTGATATATATATATATATGACTTTTTATATATTCACCACACAGATATGGTATCTTGCGCAATATTTTTTTAAGTATTGGTGTAAACCATTATTATCTGTTACAACGATAATTACTCTATATATTCTGTATCTATAGTCAAGTATTCATACACGTGTTTTTTTGCTAAGTGTAATTTATTAATTACAGTATTTTATAATTTGTATTTTCATACAATGCGGAGTCAAAAGGAAATAGCACAGAATTCTCTGTATACAGTGCCATTGTTGCGCATTGATAATGTATTCATATCTTTGCGTATTTAGCCGTCAAAAGAAAGTTAAATCAAAGCATGTATAACTTTGTAACTGTTTTAGTTCGAAATATAGTTTGTTTCAGTCAGAGAAAGTAAATATGGGCACTTTGTTCGAATTATTCAGCGCGTTCAGCCAATTACTCAATTATTGCAAAACGACATTACATTATATTATCTTTGTATGACGTACATTTTGCAATATACTATATTTTGCGCCTTTGTCATCTGAAGGTATTTTGTTTGTCACACAAATACAAACGCTTTTTATATTTTGAGTCATTATATACACAATTAATTCCATGTCATTCTCATCTTTTACCCATTTATGCCTTGCGTCTAGAAAAAAAGCCTTGGCAAACAGCGTAGACACAGATGAGGCGCCGCATGATGCGGCGTCTCATCAGGGTCTGCGCTGTTTGCTTAAAGGGATTTCTGTAAGAAATATTCTAAATATAGAAATAAATATACTAGAAATTCCTAATTTTGGAAATAAATTGATCAAATTTAGAAGGATGGGAGAGTCCACTAGGCATAAATGGGTTAAAATTGTCGAATAGAAAACGGCTACACAATGTTGAATTTTGTCCATATCTTTGCCCTCGAAGCACGTCAACGACGAACTTTGAGCTGTCAAAGGTTCAACTGCAGCAAATATAAATCAATTTAATTGCATAATTGGGACCGCTCGATCATATACCATAGAAAACACGAATCAATATCTAATAGCATTAAATAATAATAATACATGTTGCTTCTGGAGCAACAGTCAAGCCATTAGAACATTGGCCAGCTTGATGGTTGATCTGAAATAGCTACCTGCACTGCAAATATTGCTGACTGATTAACGCCTCTGTATCGAAACGTCGGATTTGCACATATACTTAATTTACAATGTACAATCCAGTTAGATGCCTTTATTGGTTTTGGCACATTACATGTTTGAATACAAGTTTCTATAAGTCTAAAATGCATGGTGACAGCTTTATACTGGCCAATTCAAAGGGGCACCAAGGTCTAACCGTTGACTCTAATCACAACTTGATTTAATATCTGAAAAGCCTTTTGCTGGACTGACGAATCAAGCGGAAAGCTTCCGTAACACGTTGCAGAGGAAATAATCAGAAAATGGATATTATTTAAGGTATCATATATTCACCACACAGATATGGTATCTTGCGCAATATTTTTTTAAGTATTGGTGTAAACCATTATTATCTGTTACAACGATAATTACTCTATATATTCTGTATCTATAGTCAAGTATTCATACACGTGTTTTTTTGCTAAGTGTAATTTATTAATTACAGTATTTTATAATTTGTATTTTCATACAATGCGGAGTCAAAAGGAAATAGCACAGAATTCTCTGTATACAGTGCCATTGTTGCGCATTGATAATGTATTCATATCTTTGCGTATTTAGCCGTCAAAAGAAAGTTAAATCAAAGCATGTATAACTTTGTAACTGTTTTAGTTCGAAATATAGTTTGTTTCAGTCAGAGAAAGTAAATATGGGCACTTTGTTCGAATTATTCAGCGCGTTCAGCCAATTACTCAATTATTGCAAAACGACATTACATTATATTATCTTTGTATGACGTACATTTTGCAATATACTATATTTTGCGCCTTTGTCATCTGAAGGTATTTTGTTTGTCACACAAATACAAACGCTTTTTATATTTTGAGTCATTATATACACAATTAATTCCATGTCATTCTCATCTTTTACCCATTTATGCCTTGCGTCTAGAAAAAAAGCCTTGGCAAACAGCGTAGACACAGATGAGGCGCCGCATGATGCGGCGTCTCATCAGGGTCTGCGCTGTTTGCTTAAAGGGATTTCTGTAAGAAATATTCTAAATATAGAAATAAATATACTAGAAATTCCTAATTTTGGAAATAAATTGATCAAATTTAGAAGGATGGGAGAGTCCACTAGGCATAAATGGGTTAAAATTGTCGAATAGAAAACGGCTACACAATGTTGAATTTTGTCCATATCTTTGCCCTCGAAGCACGTCAACGACGAACTTTGAGCTGTCAAAGGTTCAACTGCAGCAAATATAAATCAATTTAATTGCATAATTGGGACCGCTCGATCATATATACCATAGAAAACACGAATCAATATCTAATAGCATTAAATAATAATAATACATGTTGCTTCTGGAGCAACAGTCAAGCCATTAGAACATTGGCCAGCTTGATGGTTGATCTGAAATAGCTACCTGCACTGCAAATATTGCTGACTGATTAACGCCTCTGTATCGAAACGTCGGATTTGCACATATACTTAATTTACAATGTACAATCCAGTTAGATGCCTTTATTGGTTTTGGCACATTACATGTTTGAATACAAGTTTCTATAAGTCTAAAATGCATGGTGACAGCTTTATACTGGCCAATTCAAAGGGGCACCAAGGTCTAACCGTTGACTCTAATCACAACTTGATTTAATATCTGAAAAGCCTTTTGCTGGACTGACGAATCAAGCGGAAAGCTTCCGTAACACGTTGCAGAGGAAATAATCAGAAAATGGATATTATTTAAGGTATCAATAAAAGTTTTAAAATCTTCAAAAGAACCATTCTATATCATTAAAATGTCATCCAAAAATCTAAGCAAAATATATGGTTAAATAGGCGTAATGTGAAGAAAATCTTCCTCAAGTTTTCCCATAAAAAGCAAAGCACAAGACGGTGCCATAGTACTACCCATAGCAGTACCCATAGTTAGTAAATAAATATCATTATAAAAATCAAAACAATTATTTTTAAGAACAACTTGCAGTAGTTTGCTAATATCACCAACATTTAAATTATTATTTATAGCTTCTTTTCTTAGAAAATATGTACAAGCTTCTAATCCCTCATTATGTAGAATGTTAGTGTATAAAGAAGATACATCTAGTGTAACAAAGTAGCAATATTTTTGTAATTTAACATTTTTATTTTTGTTAATAAAGCCTTTGGTGTCTTTAACATACGAAGGTAATAACTGCATAATTTTTTATTTAATACATAGTCCAAGTATTTAGAAATATTTACTGTGCTGGAACTGCATGCAGATACGATGGGCCGACCAGGATATCCAATTGGAAGACTGTTATCAAATGGCTTGTGTGTCTTTGGCAAAAAGTAGAATTTAGGACTTCGAATATTAGTTGGGAACACGACAAAATGTTTACTTATACCGGGGTTGTGGATTTTTATTTAATCAAAACATTTTTGGATATTCTCGACCGCTGATTTGTGTTGGTTTATTATTCACTTTTTGTAAAAACGTTCATCATTTAATTGGCGAGTTACTTCTTCACTATATTTAATTTTATCCATTACTACAATAGCATTTGATTTGTGGGCTGTTTAAAGAACAATAGTATTATCATTTGCTAAACTGTTCAGAGATTGTAGTTGGTCCTTAGAGATATTTGGTCGGAATGGTGTCTTCTTATGATTATGTAGAATTTTATAACTGTTCTAGCTTCTTTGTAGAAGATAAAGTAAATGTCTCTTTCATTATTCAAGAAGCAGCACATACATGCATTTTTTCCTCACAGTAATATTGTATAAACAATAATTCCTATTTTACGACAAACCTTTTTATTTCTGAAGCGATTCTTATAACATGGTGCAGGATCACGTGACTTTGTGGGATTCCCCTTTTAACTTTAATTGATGTAAATACGATGGTAAGTGGTGCTTAATTTCAAACAACTTTTTAATGCATTTTTCTTAAGAATTTTAACTAGTGCATAAAAGACTGATTTTTTATGTTTCTTATGGAAATGTGAAATACATGTGCATTAATTAATTTAATTAGCAAGTGTTCTTGTTCGAAATTCGAGTTGTACTACACGGTTATGCTTCACGCATCGTAAATTTTGTCACCGATTTCAGACGTTTTCAAGGATTTATTCTTATACATTAAGATATCGGCAAAAACCGCAAGAAAACTTGTCTTTTTGACACTTAAATTGTTAGCAAATGTATTTAAATAAGTTGAGATATTTGCAAAAAATAAAGTTCTTAACGGTGGTATTTTATTCTGTCCAGCCCGTGTGTAAACCACTGAAAACCCCGTTGATTCTGCAATCTGAAAAAAATAAATCTCAATTCAATTACAGTAACATTGCCACTGTATTTATATTTTTTTTAAATGGGATTATACGTACTAAGCTTTTTCCCAAAACATCGTCATGTTTTTACAGTCCTTATAAAATAACTATTAGCAAGCGAAATGTACGAGATTATTATATACAAATTGAAACGACGAATACAGTCTTTGATAAACTTAATCATTTGAAGGCAAAAAAACAACAACAACATTTTCTAGCTAATTCAGAACATGCTATTGCTTGTAATACGAATCATAGTTCATGTTTAAGTTTATGAGTTTTATAAATTTTAAGTTTATCGCAAATTGTGTCACTGTTTTTATTTTTACACTTACACCAACTGCCATTTTATTTTCATCACACGTGCTTTGTGTTTTCGTCTTATTTTAACTAGTTTGCGATACTAAATTTCAGATATTATTGTAATTTTAATAACAAGCTGTACAACGGCGTGCCATGCCGCTTCGCAAGTAAACCGCAGGTATCGACAAAGTGTCATTTAAGACGAATACTGTCTAGCTACGGACATTTGTATGCTCTTGTATCTGAAATGTCGTATAACGCTGATAAATGCCATAGTTCGAACATGCACCAAAACGATTGTTATAGGCATGAATTCAAATAACCAGATCGAGTAGCGATTGTATTCAACAGTTATTGCATCTTAATCTTTCATAATGTGCATGGCACACTTCAATATTGTTTAATGAACCATAAAGTATAAACCAAACGTAAGTCGTGTAAAAAAGGACAAAACAAGAACGATTTAAAAAAAATTATGTATGATAAATGCCAGTTTTGGGAAGTGTCACTGTTTTTAATTATTGGAAAATTACATTATCTGATGTTTTGTTGACAACGAGGCAATACTTTTAAGAAGTGCAAGGTTTTTATAAACAACAATGACAATTCAATTATTCAAATCAGCGAAATGTGTATTTTTAATCTAAATGTTGTACAAAAACTAAAACATAAGTATTGATTTATAAAGAGATAGTCTTCATGTTAGATCATCTAATAGAATTAACACTTTTATAAATGATAATTTTAAATGTGAAAATGTTGAAATTTTAGTTAGTTTAATTCCGTTAAAGATTTGAACATTTACGCACATGTACACGCAGAGATACTTATATTTTCTCGGTGAAATTTGACATTCCCTGCACTGTCTGCGTATTCCATGATTAATTGTCCCTTATCGCTCCGAAACCTTGTTTCTGAGTCGTGAAACTCCATACAATAATGCACCGTGTTACACAATCTGGCAACCTTTCAATAATGCCTCTTCTAACATTCCCAGTGTGTGCAAATATTGCATCGTTTTTGTCACAAATTACATTAGAACTTCTGGAGTGGAAATTGTAGAAGACTGAATAATACAAACAAAACACATGGTTGTGCAAGGAGCTGCTTTATGAAAGTCATAATATATTATATTGTTGAGTTGTACGTCATTTTGTTTTCCAGAATTTGTCGACTTCAAATGTTATACATTGCCTTTAAACGCTGTTGTATACGTATGTTGTAATGTTTCGGCGAAGCTGACTTAGTTCGTCCATCCCTAATATACTATGATTGTAACACAACGATAACTTTAAATGCCAATTGATTTTTTGTGCATGTAATGGAATTCTAAGTTTTTACACTATATATATGCACCGCATATAAGGATGAGCATGTTAACTCATATCTGAAAAAAAACGGATTGTTTTAGTCACTTACTTTATTCCAAAACTATTCAAAACGCACGCATAAAAAGTTACAATTCCTACTTGTGCAAAAAAGAACCACGAGAGGATGTTTGCGTCGAAGTCATGCGAACGCTGTGCGCCGACCAATTACCAATATTATGTACGTTAATCGTTGCTGAAAATAGAATGCCAACATGTATCTTTATTCTTTCTGAAAATAGCATTATTTAGAACTGTAACCGACATTATTGTATAGATATAATAATAATTGAAATTTAGAAAATAGTTAATAGATTTTTTATTATACGGACATTGACAATTCGTTAAACATAAAAAGAAAGCAAACAGGTCAAATATCTACAGAAAACAGCTGTGTCATGTGAACTGGACATCAACTGTGAAAGGTAGAGTCAAGAATATTTCTCGGATATTTAAAATAAATCAGCAAGATTTGCAAGGCTAATCTTACATTGGGGAAATCGGTACAGAGATTTATATATGCTCCACTACAGTTAACGCTATCCAGAGTCCCATTTTTCAAATGCTGTTCTGAGTCTACGCTGGTCAACCAAGTGTTAATTGTGCTAAACACCGTGATGTGAAAACATGGATTACTTCTGCATAGAACAGATGATCAAGATATAGTGATTTGAAAAGGATCAGCGTGATAATCTGTCCAAATAATAATTGCTTGTATGGTCATCCAAAATAAAACAGCTATTATTTCTATACGAGTATGACAAGGTAATTATTATTGATTTCATAAGAATCACAATAAAAATTCATAGATAAGGATTTGTATTTCTTTAATACCTAATGATAAAATATGACATTTCTGTATAAATAACAGCAGTGAAAATATTTAACCGGTGAAAATAACAAGTTTTCGTAACTACTTTTTCTATTTGTAGATTATCATATAAAAAAAGATTTACTTCCCTTGTTTGACCTACTTAACAAGTACTTAGAGGAAAATGTTCAGTAAATGTTGTTACACTAGCAGTTTTTTATGCTTAACTTTGTTTGCTTATTTTAGCAAAAGCAATAAAATGTTAAATTAAATCCTTCGTCAAATTGTTTGGCAATGGTACGATCATAATTTCTTGTCGTGCCTTCAAAATGTGGTTGTGTAACATATACAAAGCTCTATTTCCGACAGAGCGTATAAACGGTATTCCAATTAAAAAAGCCAAGTTGGTGCTGTGGAAGAGCAATAGCATCAACAGTGCCCGGGTTGTGGGGTGATACACTTTTTTATTTAAGATATTTACTGGTCATTATAATAACTATTTTAACTTTTTCAAACATTACGGATTATTAGTAAATAAATTATATGATCAGTAAAAAACGACAACATATGAACAAGTCACCTTATTTAAGGTCATACTAAATACACGTCAACGTGCAGGAATGTATAATAGGAGTAAAATACACGATCAAAGTACACAAGTAACTGACCCCTGGTAATTAACACTGCCGTATAACTGCGAATATCGTGCGACAACTTTTATTGAAAATATGTTGTTAACAGAAAAGCTGTCGCACGATATTCGCGGTTATACGACAGTGTTTTTGTGAATTTTTAAATTACAGCATAACTCATAACCTTTTAAATAGTTTGTTCTCTTTGATTAAATAGTCAGCTCGTCCACAAAGACATAACCCGTCAAACCATTTAAAGACTGATAAATTGCTTTGTTGATTCATGTATATTGCATTACTTTGCGCATGGACGAAAACGAGCTTTGACAAGATAATTAAGTTGCAATCATATCTTTTTATGTTATCTCTATATCTTAAAATATTTGGCCAATCAGCAAGATTACGTAATTCAGACAAAATGTTCGTTGTTTGCGATAGATATTAATGTACTGTGTCGATATAATTTTGAACACGTTCTGAACTCCAAGTACAATTGTTTTTATTGATTTTGCTTATTCTGAAAAGAGACAAATGCTGAGCAAAGTCAGCTATATACGTCTTTTCGTCGTTGTTGAGACTTGGTCTTGCATAAAATATAAAGTTTGCAAACCTTCTCCATTATGCGATTTACCGTTACATTAAATGTTATTCTATCCCGAATATACATATACCTTTTAACGTGTATGAATTATTCAAGGCTAAATTTCATCGAGTTGTTTGAAATTCGGTGATGATTCATTTTTTCATATATTTTTTTCTAATAGACAGTGTATGATGCTTTGGACAAAACACGTTTTTAATGTATTTGTTACTTAATATAGACACGTGGTCCTTGTGTATGGAAATATAAAGCGATGGTCTTTGATCAATAATAATTAAAGTTACAAACGTACATATAAATACATGTAACATTCAGAAAACTTGATGCATTGTTATCTACGATGCATCTTCTTGTCTTTTTTACGTGAAGGCTATTTCTGACTTAAAACGACGACCTTGCGTTCAGTAGGCTTCAGCAATAAATAAATTTTACGTTTCAGAAGGAAAGGTTCTCCCAAGGAGACAATGTGTATATTCAGATTATTTATTAATTATAAGTATACCACAGTAGAGTGATCACTCCACAAATTATATAAAACATAATATAGCCCATTTTTGTGGATAGTTTTAAGAACAAAGTCCATACGATACGGTGTTCTTTATCAATTAAATTATTAAAATACTTATATGTTTAATTTATTGTAAAAACAACGTCAATATTTATACAAAAAACGCTATAACATATGTTGATAATGCTATTTTTCATACCCGTGTATATTCAAAATGCGTTCGTTATAACAATAACAGCATGTCAAAGTTGAAATGTGGTCTTGTAAATTGTGTAAACTATGCTGGAAATTTAATACAAACACGTATTTAAAAGAAAAAAATCGCGATGTTTGATTCATATTTTTATCCGATAAAATAAAAACGTTTCCCGCGATTTAAATATGCGAACAGCTTTAGACCAAATAATATTCAAATATGCAGCTTGCTAAGTCTTAGACTATTTGTATAAATTTAAGAGAGGAAAAATAATATGTTTGGCACGCGTATAGAGGACAAATATGTTTATAAGAAACAATAATACTAGTTAGGTATTGAAATTCACACATAATTTTTCTTGGCAAAAATGATATTTAAACAAAGGGTTATAAATGTTTTTGTAAACAAAAACCAGATCTTCGGAAGAATGTTCTTTAATATCATTTTGTGTATCGCGGCGCCTAAGATCATTATAAAAACACAATAGATTCGCATGGGTTATCTAGTTAAAACAAATATAATTATAAACTTGTAATCCGGGTGAAAATATACCACACCGTTTTACCCCAACCCTAATAAAGGATGCCATATTTATCAATACAGGTACAAAAACCCCACACAGGCTTCTTCTGTTTACGGATATACCTCACCCCGAATACACATGGCTTTACATTTTGTCGTCGATATATTGTATTATGGACCTCGTTCCTGTACATGATATAAAATCTTTGAACTAAGGTACCAAATGTCATTATCATGACATGCTCTTATTGTCAATGGTGCTAAGATGTGGCATCAACGTGAGTTGTATTTATTTTGAATAACTTGCGTGCAATTTAGGAGAGGCATACTGCCCGAGTCAAACCTAACCAGCTCTAAATGGTGAACATAATCAAACCTTCATTCGTCTAGTAAGGAAGGACACGGTTGCCTAGGTGAAAAAAAGAGTGTACAAACAACTGCTCATGCAGACAGCCTAGCGATACTCAAGTTTTGAAACAAGGATCAAAGTTTGCTCAAATTATGGTGCAAACTTTAATGTCTTGTTGACATTACGTTGATGTATGACGCTGCTTATGTTTACAAACATAACAAACACCGAACTAAAACACAGACTAGATGTTACGTATTATTCATTCACGAAACACTAGAATAAAAGACATCTGAAGGTAAATGTGATACGACACACATAGTGTTCCCCATTTAATGTATTACTAAAGTACGCCAAATTCCAACCATGTGTATCCGCCATTAACCATATGAATATATGTTGTTAAAAAAACAAACTTCAAACTTTGTGCACATCTTTCATGACTTAAATCGTACACCTGTCGTGTGCAGAAATGACAGACGAACTGCTTTGGGATGTTGTAATATATTTTATATACATGTCTTTAAAATGATTTGAACTATTAAGTTTGAAACAATTATTATGCATGTTAAATCAGCATTTAGTTCAATTATCGCCATCTATTGCTTTAAATGACTGAATTTCATTTCTCGTACAATAAGGTATGTTGCAATTTAAAATTAAAAAACTTTTTTTCCATGTAAAATATGTTTAACAATTCAAGCTCTTTTTTATAGATGTTGTCAAGATCTCAACAACGCTGGACAAACTCAGTGTAATATAAGTCTCATAACAACAAGGTAACACCATAACCTGATACGTGGAAACCTCTAAACAGGACAAAACTGGGATTAGTATAGCATTTTATAGTGGGGTTGTTAAGTAAGGTATATTTTCTTATAATTTTAAGGTCACGCACACAATGATGTTTATGTTATAAACATAACACTACCGTATGAACGCGAACCGCTTTACACAAGAGGCGAACAAATATGTTAATAAATTATGAGAACTTAATGATGGTGAATATCAGGCAATTTGAGAAGCGATGGCATATCTCCAATATGACTATGTCTGACTTATCAACACTGACGACAGAGAATTCCCGAACTTATTATGTTTCTATCTGTGGTGAACTCTTGCTCGTATTGAGAAAACAAGTTGTTTACTGTCAACGCAATACGGTTGCTCACTGTCAACACTTTGGAATGCTTGGCTGCTTACTTAACCATTTTCAGCCTCGCTACGGGACAACGGGGCTTAATGCATGTGTGTAAAGCGTCGTCTTCTATGTGCAGTCCTTAAAGGCTTACATAAAGCTATTTTCAAACGAAAATCCAATTTAGGCGGAAAGTGTAGTCCTTGATTATCCTGTTCGGACTGCTCGAAACACACGTATATACCCCCGTTTTACACATAACGACAAAGACGGCATTCAATGAATTATAATACCTTTTAAATATTAATAACGTCTTCATGTCAATATTATAGACATATGTTGTTCCTGACTCAATACAGACACGCGTATATTTACATGTGTGTAGGCATTTCAGAGGACTTCTAAGGTTATCGCATACGCAAATATACAGATGTTTTCAGTTGAATGACATTTGATAAACAATCTAGCCATTCGATAAAAATTATCTTAATATTGCGTTTATAAATCTTTCAAGGTAAATATTGTCGACCATTTTTACATATGCTTGTTTATCTGTTTGTATAACCATTATTCAAACAATGTCAATTTATTAATATGTGTTTTAAAGGTAATTTATATAATGTTCAAATTTAAGTTCAACAAGATTTTTTGCTTATACCTATAATACAAGTGTAATACGTTCTTTTGAAGAAAATGTCTGAAAGTTCCTAGTATACAATCATTAAATCATCCAAATCCAACTATCGCCAGTGTCAGAAATAGGACATACATGCATCGACCGAACTTGAGTGATTTACCAGACAATGAAATTGTTCAACAAGGCTTATCCTTTATGATAGTTTTTCCACAGAACAAATACGAAATGTCTATACCTTCACATGCTAATGATTTGATATTTTTTCTCAGGGATGGTAACACAGGAAAAATAATAACGACACAACACAACAACAACAGCAACATATTCAGTTCAACATTTTGATATAAATCGTAATCTCTTATTTTGAATACAATGGTAAAATTTACAATATTGTGTCATATTACTCTCATTTTTGGTCAATGGACACTGACATGTTTTGTTTGAATTAACAAGAATTAAAGTTCTACGCCATTGTTTACAATAAAGGGTGTATTTGAATGAATGTGAAAATGGAAGATATGTTTGGTATACAAATGGGATTAACTATTTCAAATATTATTCCATGTCAATACTTTAGAAATGATATTGAATTTAACCACAGCGGAGTCGACTAGAAAGATCGATGCATAAACAAATATTTCCATACATAATCTTTATATTGTTTGTAACATTTAATATTTGAAAAGTCAATTAATAGAAAAGTGATTAAGACCCCGCTCTGACAAAACCGAACGTAATTCATTTGCCTAAAATGTTGTCCCAGGACTGTCCGCACAGACTGATCAGTGTCGACAAATCCGCTTTCATACATTCTTTTAGTATAACCAACGTCTTTTCCAGACACAAATGAAGTTAAAGCAAAACGTGTCGTCACTGATAAGCCTGTACGGACATACTACCATTATCTGATTATCTGAGACGAAACTTTACGCGCATGCATTAAGCCTGGTTTTCACAGAGCGCTGCTTATATTTCAAGTGATTCATAACAAACACATGTATTCGAAATACACGTGATTACAAGCGATTAACACGTGATTATTTTAGAATGTTTTTGAATTTGATGCTCTTACCTTACAGACCAACACAATAACAGCTGGTGATTTATTACCACGCGTTGTTGTCGTTTGTAGTGACGAAATAAAGGTTGTACTCAATTGATTGATCTTTGTGATTAATTACAAGTTTATCTCGAAATGTACCGCTCTCCTTATTTCACATCCATAAATATTTTCTGTGATATAGATTTTCCTTTTTTTAAACATGTACAATCAGAAGTAGTTTCCAAAACCAGCACTTCAGCTATACTTAGACCATCAATACCACGCTGTTAAATTTCGTGCCATTTTGCACATGTATCATTAGTCGCGACGCACTTATAATTTAAGACTCTGTAAATGAAATGTCGTCTTCCAGTAATAAATACATGAATTGAACCAATGATTTTAGGCACACATTTGCACTTTGAGGTCGAGCTTTGAATAAAATGTTGCTCGAACACCAAAGCAAAATCAGATTTGCTATAATGGAAAGCTTTCACTATTTGCATAAACGGAAACACATGCGTGTCATTTGAAATACAAATGGGGAAACATGTTTGTTGCATTTATTTGAACAGTGATGCACTCCTGTATTGTCACTACAGAACAATATAAATATATATAGTGACAAAACAGGAGTACATCACGACTCAAATAAATGCAACAAACATGGTTTTATCACATCGGGAATGTACTGATATATATGTATTCTTTTTTTAATATGTACTTGTTCAGACAACATCAAACAATAAAATCACAGTGATCAATATGGAAACACAAAGCGTTTATATGGCATATAGACACTCATTGTACAACAATGACGTTTGTAAAGCCATCCTTTTGTTGGCATCATTCATTTCATATAAACGATGTTAACGTCTTTAAAAATAAATCCTAAATAATATGGACATTTCTATATACATATATTTTGTTATCTTAATATTTCACCAATCTCTATCCCAGATGGTTATACAATCTATTTGCAGTGCAACATAATGTGTTACCATATTTAGGTTTTATTTTTAATCGAGAAGTTTCCATTTTTAGGTAGAGACAGACTATTTATGGATCCGAGAAGTCCATAAATAGTTTCATTGAAGTTATCTATAAAATAGGTTAGTTTCTTCGTATATATGATTCTTTCGTCGAGTTGATATAATGCTTGAAGGAATGCTGTATTGTATTGAAACCCAAATATTTGATATCTTTACAGTGCTTTACATTAAACATGTTAAATGCATGTTGTTCTTAAATGTGGACTTAAAATAAAATTTTCCGTCACAAGTTAACTGGGAAAAATCTATAAATGGAAAATTCATTTGAGGGCATTTTATAAACCTTGCATATGATATAAAGCTAAATATCACTCGCAAAAAGATGCTTTTTATAAAAATCATTCCCCGGAAGGACACAATATATTGCAAGGTTAACAAAATATATATTCTATATATGACTACTAATTTTGTTAATCAATTTCACACCGTAGAATCTCATAATTCAACAGTAATATTGTATAAACACTAATTCCTACTTTACGACATGATATTACATTTTATATCTGAAGCTTATATTAGTAAATTACATTATGGTAATATTATTTTATAGTTCAATCTCAAAGGGTGACTGTCAGAAACAAAAATACAATAAGCACTACACACAATTCTTACAGAGACATTCCACGGTATGTTTGTAGGCATGCATATAGCTTTGTGGGTATCGATATAGCACTGCCGTGCTTTCATAGAGTTGTCTGTACGAGCAGATAAGAATTATTCACGATATCCTCCATATTATGTTTTCTTAACGCATTTCAGATTCTTCCTTTGGGTACAGATTGTTGACAGACATTTGCACGGTGCACACAAAGAAGTTCCCTAATCAAAGGCTTATATCGAATGTTCAGCTGTTTATGTCCCCCAGTCTATATATTTTTTTGCCCCGTATATTGGTTTGTTGGCTTGTTTGCATCAAACTTTAACATAGGCCATACATTTTGCAATATTGAAGATAGCAACTTGATATTTGGCATGCATGTGTATCTTATGGAGCTGCACATTTTGAGTGGTGAAAAGTCAAGGTCAAGGTCATCCTTCAAGGTCAAAGGTCAAGGTTCAAGGTCAAAGTTTGCAATATTGAAGATAGCAACTTGATATTTGGCATGCATGTGTCTCTCATGGAGCTGCACATTTTTAGTGGTGAAAGGTCAAGGTCATTGTCATCCTTCAAGATCAAAGGTCAAGGTCATGGTCAAATATATGGGGGACATAGTGTTTCACAAACACATCTTGTGTAATTTTCTTTGTCAAAAAATGAAACAACTGCTAAAATATGTGAATAAAGTATCTTTGTCATTGTGTTTTTAAATCAAACTGGAAAATAAATTATAAAATACACATCATGACATTTGTCTAGCTGCACGCGACCCTAAGACATACTAGTAACTCATTCACATAACGACAAACTTACTGGAAAGGCCTAAGCAGGACCTATGGGACTGAATTAATGTAATCGGTAATTGAATTTTAATACTGTAAAACAAAAAGCTGCACGTGGAACATTCAATTTGGAATGGTACACACTTATTTGTTATTCTTTTACCTGAGCCAGATTGGTATTGATACACATATACAGCTCAGCGTATTTTGCGGTACATGTTAATCTCACATTGAATCATAAACAATCGCATTAAATTGCAGCTCCGAGTGTAAAAGGCATAAGAAATGTTTACGATAACATCTCACGTTGAATTCGTGTTTAGGATTGGTTCTCACGCTTTCGCGTTTGTGTAATTAAGTTAAAAAGTTACATGTGTTATATTATGCCTCTGACTTAGTGGCATTACATATCAAGGTCAATCATTCGGACATTCGAACCAAACAAAATCATTTGCTTTGTAAATGATTAAACTAATATTATTATAAGCGTGATATTTTAATGGTATTGAAATAGTATTCGACTAAATATGTCGTTGATATTTTAATTACGGTAATACTCTTTATTTGAATAGCTTAGATTTATCTGTTATATATTTTGTTTTTATTTTGAGTGCATATTATATTAAATGCACAATACGTTTTAAGAAAACAAAACAACAACACATGTGTCTGTCTGTTATGCATTTGTCAAATATACGGGTTTGCGGTGTAGAGTTGTTTTATACATGTATCGACACAATTTCCCGTTTTAATTCAATAGTGTGCCGCAAGAAATACCCCCTGACTTTATTGCCTTTTTAGAACGGCTAATTCGCTTTATTGCTTTTAATTATGAACCCGCAATAATGAAGAGATTCCGAACGAAAATAATGGTTTTCATGAGCCATAGAGTCATCTAACAAATGCAATTTTATTTATTTTCATGCCGAGTATAGGGAATAAACGCGAAGTACATACACGGTTCATAACAAATCTATATATGGTTATAAAATGCTATAAGACATTTACAATATAACACAACGAACAAAACCAAATGTACAGTTACCAAATATGATCTTGTTTTCCACAAGTAATTAATGGTTTTGACTTTTTCATACATATTAATAAACATTTGAATATACATACATATATGTGACTTTTCAATACATTTTGTTTAATCAAACCAAGAGGCACTCTTGCATTGAGAACGATCGTACGTGCACAACTTTCCCCAAAACATCGTTCTTATGTATTTATTGTTCGTTATATTTGAGAAGTCTATTACTGCCTTTAAGACAATGCTTAAAGTTCTTTTCAAATAACTCCGAAAAAAACAAAATATGCGTGATGATTTATAACGAATCGAAACACAACTACTAATGTCTTTGATAAACTAAATAAGTTGAAGACCCAAAACAACGACATTTGCTTGCTCATTCAAAACATGCTGTTGCCTGTTATGTCATAATTCGTGATCGTGTTTTAGTTTTAAATGTTGATCGGCTGCTTTTTTATAATTTTTTTTTACACCAAACACCGTTTTCTTTTCTTCAGAAGTGCCTTGTGTTATCGTCTTATTCTAACATGTTTGCGATACAAAATTTCAGATATTTGTTGAAGTACGATTACAAGCTGTAAACTGACATGCCATGTCGCATCGCATGAAAACCGCTGGTATCGACAAAGTGTCATTTAAGACAAATACTGTCTAGCTACGGACATTTGTATGCTCCTGTATCAGAAATGTCGTATAACGATGATATATGGCATAGATTGAGCATGCATCGAAATGATTATTTTGAAAATGAATCCAAACAACCAGGTCGAGTAGCGATTGTGCTCAACAATTATTGCATCTGAATTGCTCATCAAGAGCATGGCGAACTTCAGTAATGATTTGTGTACATTACTTAAGTATAAAACAAATGTCAGTCTCGTAAAAAAATAAATAAAAAGAAATACAATACATGCCAGTTTGGAAAAGTTTCACTCGAAGATATCATAATATATCATCGGGTATTCTATGCAGGGCATTTTATAAGTGCTATGTTTTTATAAGCAAAACAATCAATATCAGTCCAAAAATTAGCAAAAGGATTTAAATTTATACAAAGGTTGTTCAAAGGGTTGAACTATTAAGAGATCATCTTCTCCTTGTTCTCATCATGTATGACTATTTCGAAAAAGCGTGCTTGTTATTTAAAAAACTCATGTATTGTTTCACAAATAAATATAATTGACTCAAAGAACAAGTTTGACGTGAGGACGAATATCTCCAGGTGCAGGCTTAAAAGTAGTGAGTTATTGAATTTGCATTATTTAAATTGTTGTATGGCTTTTATATCACTTAAACACAATTTTTGGTGTGATATCCATACATTCATCACCACTATCAGGCACATACTAGATGATGTTTTGATTGGAAATAAGAAAACATAAAACGAATATTGAAGATTTGGCTGTTGCCACATCGACATACCTGGTATGAAAAGATAATTATTTGAATTATTTATGAAGAAAAATAAAAGTTTCACGTCTACAAGTCTGTTTTAAAAATACGATATCTTACATGTTGTCTTATCATCAATAGATTCAATTTGAAATTACAATTGTTGGGTCATTTTAAGGTCGTGCAAAGTATTGCTAACGTATTGCTTATTTTCTAACTTAATCTCATTATCAATTAAAGCGCTTGCACACTTGCCATGATATTAGAATTGTATAGCTGCCCGTTTTGAACGAGTTTTACGAAGCCATTAAATGATTTTTAGCGAGGTACGCTTAAATCAACCAGTGCTAAAAGTAGTGTTCATCATCTTTACAGTATTTTAATTTATTCATGCATTACGGTCTGTGTCTGGTTGATATAAGTGAGCTATATCATCTCTGATTTCTAAACCCAGATCAGCACATTAGACAGTGGAACGTTATTGTTTGTGATGTATAATATTCATTCCCTTAAACAGTACATGAGTATTCTTAAGATTTGGAGTTGTCTATTATCATATTTTATTTTGTGATTGTCTGAAGAATGAAAACTGCTGTTAAATCTAAGTCCGCTTTGAACATGTAATTTTTGTACTTAAAGTTATTTTCTGTTATACCGTACATCATACTGCTCTCAAGAGTCGTAAGCTTTATGGCAGCTATATTATGTAATTTGTTAATTCAAGAACCCATTTCACCACAGACGCATTTCACCATGGACGCATCTGCACAATATAATATATATCTTATTATATTAAGTAGTTTAAGAACCAAATCTGACCGACAGTTCTAGAAAGAAAATATCAAGCAAAAGTACGCCCTTAAGTGGCCAATATGGTTCATAATAAGGAGTAAAAGGTGTTTACTTGGAACTCTATTTGTGCCTCTTGTTTATTAAAAAAGTATGTTTTAAGAAAGTTTATGTATCAAATATATATCATACATCTTTGAATCTACATCTTATACATAAGTGTAAATACCATTTGTGACGCGTGACGAAAATTATGTATTTTTTGCACAAACTGAAAATGTATGAAGGTGCATAACTACAAACTTTCCGAGACTGTATAACATGGTGCATTATTGTATGGAATTTCACGTCAAATAGAGAATGCATTAGAGCTTTTTGGAACAAATAAATCATGGAATAATCTGACAGTGAAGGACATTAAATGTTTTTAGTTTCTAACTGCACTTAAAGAACTGGTGTATGAAAGTCATTACAATACATTATTTTGGAAATGTACGTTATTTTGTTTGTCTAGCATTAATCACCTTAAAATGCAATACGATGATTTTAAACGATGTTATATAATTATGCTGTAATTGTTCTGTGCATTTGACTTAATTTATTGTGATTGCAATACAGTAAGAATCCCGAATGCCCATTAATATTTCGCGCATGTAATGGAATTCAAACTTACAACAATTGTAAAATTTATAAACTATATAAGTATGTACTGCACATAATAATTAGTATATAAGCTCATGTGTGCCAAAATCAGATTGTTATAGTCACTCACCTTATTACAAAACTATTCTACCAACGCGCATGAAAAATAACCGATCCCACTAATACCAAGATAGAATCGCAAGAGGCTGTTTGCGTCGAAGTCATGTGATCTTTGTTCACCGACAAATGACATATGTCATGTAAATAAAACTTAACTGAAATTAGAATGTCAACATTTTTGTTTGTACTTTTTGGAAGAATTACTTTAAGTTCGAAATATTTGACAATATCTTTTAATTCAGATAATTTATAAGTTATAGTTATCGTTGTAAACATATAGTGTGGATACGAAAGCACTTATTTTTCCTAGCACAGGAATAAATTATTTTTTTAAACGATTTGTCTTATTTCGCACAGTTATTTCTTTAATACGTCACACTGTTCTACATGTCTTAGTTGAGAACAAGATTCTGATATTTCTTCAAAACCATAATTTAAACATTTTAAGTCCCCATAATTATGTGATAATTCTCTTACATGTCATGTTTTGAATAGCCTGAATGCTAAGAAGTTTTTCATGAAAGTTAAAATATTGAAGTATAAGAAGTTTGAAGTATAATTGCATTTAAAAAAAATTCATGTTTATTTTCACTTAAAATGTGTTAACATAAATAATATTCTTTATATATATATATTTAATTATAATTTGAATATAACTTTACGCACAGAAACGTCATGTGATAACGAAACTTAATAATTTCCCCCACCCCCTCCTAGTTCTGATTTTCTTGGCTCAACAAAGCGTTATCAAAGAATGCACTTGTAGATAAACAATGCATACAAGCTGTGGTTCTTGTGGTAATGGACATTGCGATTGATCATATGCTATTCACGATAAAGCTTCAAGTTCTGTTTTCACTCTCACTGTATTAGATTTCTTGAAAATATAGACCGTTTTCTTTAACGTGTTATTTGTCTATTTCCATGTGTTTGTCGTCGTTTGTCATCGATAATTATAAAACAAACGTGTACTACCGACAGAGCGTATGAACGGTATTCCAGATTCGAAAGCGAAGTTGGTGTCGTAGAAGTGCGATAACAACTACAGGCTCCGGGTTCTAGGCTGATACATTTTTATTTTTATTTAATAGCATTACTTGTTATTATAATAAGTTAAAACTATTTCAAATATTACATTTTTTTCAGTAAATTAATAATATGATCACTAAAACAATAAAATGTGTCTTTAATTAAGTACACATTGATTGAGAGCCATCTCACTGAATACAAGTTAACATTATGCACAATTGGAGTAAATTATATTATCAAAACACACGAAATTGACCACTGGTGAATAACTTCGAATATCATGCGATAGCTTTATTGAAAATATGTTGCTGAAATAAAATCTGTTGCACGATATTCGCGGTTATACGACAGTGTTTTATCAAATCGCTAATAAAAGCATCAATCATGACCTTTTCAATAGTTTGTTTTCTTTGATAAATTAGTAAATACATCCATAAACACATAACTTGTCACACCATACAAAGGCCGATTGATTTCTATGTGTATTCATGTATATTGTATTTATTTGGGCATGGGTGAAAACGAGTTCTGACAACATGATTGCGTACATAATGTATGATGTTATCTCAATATCTTTAAATATTTAGCCAATCATCAAGATTACGTTATCCAGACACAATGTTTTCTTGTTTGCGATAGTTATTCACGGACTGTAACACTAGAATTCTGAACACGTTGTGAACTTACAGTCGAGTTTTGTTATTGATTCTGTTGATTCTTAAAAGAGACAAATGCTAAGGGACAGCCAAGTCGGTTAGATACTTCTTTTTGTTGTGGATGCGACTTGATCTTGCGTAAAATATAAAGTTTAAAAATTTCCCCCATTATCTAATATTCTTTCCAAAATATACACATGCATTTTCAAGTTTATGTATTATTGAACGAAAAATATCCTCGAGTAATTAGAAAAACAGTGATGCATTTGTTTGCATTTTTTGTTTTTCTATTGGACACTGTAGGACGTTTATGACATAAACCGTTGTTTATTTATACGTTACCTTACATAGATACGTCGTCATTTAGCATGGAAATTAAAAAGCGTTACTCTTTGCTCAATAACAAACTAAGTCACAATGTTCGTATGATTATGCGTAACATTCAGAATACTTGCTGACTTGTTTTCCACGATGCATTTTCTTGTATAAAGTCTTCTAAAAGTGAAGGAAAATCCAAAATGAAACTTCTCCCAAAGAGACAATGTAAGTATACAGACTATTTATTAATTATAAGTACACCATAATAGAGTGATCACACACACAGAATATATAAGACATAATCACGCCCCTATTCGTGGATGGTTAAAAAAAAGTCCCTACGGTACGGTGGTCTTTATCAATACATTATAAACATACTTTTTATGTTTTATTTATGATAAATACAACGTCACTATTTATTCAAAAACACTATATCATATGTTGATATTGGCACTATTCATTCCCGTGTATATTAAACATGCGTTCTTTATTACAAGTACATGATATATAAACGTTGAAAACGTGGTCTTGCAAATTTTGTAAAGTATGCCAAAGATTTTATACACACAGGTATAAAAAAACGACGTTCACGATGTTGTATGTCTGATGCATAGTATAATCGGATAAACTAAACACGTTTCCCGGTATTATAAATAGGCGAAATTCTTAAGAACAAGTAATATTCAAATATGCAGCTTGCTAAGTCTTAGAAGATTAGAATAAATTTGAGTAAAGAAAAATATATGTTGGGCATGCGTATATAGAGTACGAATATGTTTATAAAAAAGAGGAATAATAGAAATGTGTAGAAATTCACACCTACTATGTATAACAGAAAATGATATTTAAACAACCGATAATTAAGTGTTTTTGTAAATAGTAACCAGATTTGTGTCCTTTACTAACTTCCTCATCGCGATTCATACGATCTGGATAACACGTATAAACACTGTAGATTCGAATAGGTTATTTATTTAAAACAAAAATAACTATAAACTTGCTTATCGGGCGAAAATATACGGCACCGTCTTACCATAACCCTAAAAAAGAATGCTACTATTGTCAACTCATGTACAAATAACCTCACACAGGCATCTTCTAATTGTCATTGCTGCTGAGAGGCGGCATCAAAGTGAGTTGTATTAATTTTGGTTAACTTGCGTGCAGTTTGAATGGACAGGCTACCCAAGCCAAACCTAATAAGTTCTATATGGTGAACATACATCAGACATTCGTTCGCCTAAGGGGGACACAGTAACCTGGTTGAAAAGTGAGTGCTGATACCACTGCTCTGTCAGACAGCCTAGCGATACTCGAGTCCTAAAACAGTGATTTTTTCTGACATAACTGTTGACGTATGACGCTGTTTATGTTGACAAACTTTAAAGACAATAAACTTAAACATAGCCTTTAATTTACGTTTGTCTCATTCGCGAGACACTAGCATTGTAAGACATCTGAAGGTGATTGTGATACGACACACATAGCGTTCCCGATTCAATGTATCACTAAAGAAGACAACATGCTCTCATTTGTATCCGCGTTTTGTTTTGGAACTTTAAAAAATGTATATAAGCAGTTTGAAAGACACATTTCAAACTTTGTCTATGTCTGACATATCAAAACTTACGACAGAGAATACCTGAACTTGGTATGTTTCTATCTTTGGAGAACTTATCTTGCTCATATTCAGAAAACATGTTGTTTACTGTCACCGCAATACTTTTGCAACCGTCTCATGACGACTGACGGTAAACACTTTAGAAGGCCCTTTGTTATAATTTCTACCAGGAAGTCTTTGATATGTTATAAAGTCTTGCACAAGTACATCGTTTCAATGTAAAAACACTTATCAATTTTAAAACTCAGGCATACATGTCGTGTTAGAAAACAGTAAAATCACAATCGGCAATAACTTCGTTTGTTTGCAACATTCATTTCCACGACAATCATTATCTGGTATTCTACACAACTATTGCATATATACAATATCAACGTCTTTAAAAATAAGTCCTAAATAATACTGATAATTCTATACAAATAAACATTTATTCTGTTAATATGCCGATCAATATTTCAAATGTTTGCAAAACATATTTTCATAACAAAATACTGTTTTACAGTATTTAAGTTTCAGTTTAAATATCTTAAATCAATATCATTTTTTAGGTACGGACATAAAATGTATGTTGCCGAGTCCAAACAACGATACATAGAAGATATTTAGAAATAAAGGTAAGTGTCATCGTATATTAAATGCATCCTACGAGTTGCATACATGCGTAAAAAAATGGCTGTATGGTATTGAAATTCCACGATTATTATTATTATTATTATATTATTATTTGATTATTATACAGTGCTTTGCATTGAAAGTTTTAATTTATGTTCTTCCTATTTGGTCTTAAAAGGGATATTGCCCTAGTTAGATTGAACGTTGATTTAAACGAGCGTCTCATAACATAAGTAGTTTGAGGGTGTCTTATAAACCTTGTCTATCTTATAGCAAAGTGTTAACACAACATTCCGCGTAATGCAACAATATGCAAGTTATTTGTTTCCATATTAGACAGCTATTTCTGTCAATCAATCCACAGCATTTGATCTTATATTTCAGCAGTAATACTGTATTAACAACCATTCCTATTTTACAATAGACATTTTATTTCTGAAGCGATTATTATGAGTACATAACATTATGGTAATGTTATTGTATTGTTCAATCTCAAAGTGTGACAGTAAGAAACAAAAATGCAAAAAGCACTACCCACATTTCTTTTAGGGACATTCCAGGATACTTTTGTAGGCATCAATATAGCTTTGTGGGCATCTATATAGCACTGCCGTGCTTTCCTGCAATGGTCTGTACCAGCAGATAGGACTTGGTCATGAAACCATCCATAGTATGTGTATTATCGCATGTCAGAATCTTCCGTAGTGTGCACTTTGGTGCGTTGCATTTCGTGCTGCTAATAAATGTTGTCTTGTCATGCTGTTTTTCATAGCAGAATTGACTGCATTCAAAACACGAGTCATCACAGATTTCACGGTAAACAACAAGAACTACCAAAATTAAAGACTACATGCGAATTTTAGCCTCATACGGGCATTGCTAATCATTTGTATTTGTTCAGAACACGATTTTTTTCCGGACATACACGGAAATCTGTGAATTAAGTATCGCTTGCATTGTATTTGAAATCAAACTGAATTATACATAATGCCCTATACATATATTCATTTATCTGGCTGCACGGACCTATATAAGACAGTATTCATTAACTTTATGACCCACTATATGGAAATGCCTGTGCAGAACGTATGCGAGTGAATTAATGTGATTGGTAATTTACTTTTTAATACTGTGAAACAATAAGTTGGCTGTGGAAAATTCTACTCTGAATCGACAAAGTCATAAGTTGTATTTACCTAAGCCAGATTTTCTATTGATGCGCACATACACCGCTGCTTATTTGTCTACACAAGCTAATCACACTTTGGATTATGAATAAAAGTATGAAATGACAGTCCCGAATCGTGTAAAAGGCGTAAGCAACGTATCAACTAATTGTTGATATTAAATTTTAACTTATGGTTGGTTGTCCCTTTTTTTGCACAATTTTTGGTTTGTGTAATGAAGTTTGTAAGTGATATGTGTTATAGTTTGCCTCTGACTCAGTTGCATAACATATCAAGGTCAATCATTCGGACAATCGAACCAACTAAAAACGTTTGCTTTGTACATTAATCAAATAAGAACCTTTATTAGCGCGATACTTTGATTGTATTGAAGTACTATTATTCGATTAGTCAGTGATGTATTTTAAACGATGGTAGTAATCAGAACTTGAATAGGTTGGTTTTGTCTTTTATTAATTTTGTTTTTAAAGCGAGATTATACGATTTTGTATATGTGTTTAATTGTAATATATTGATAAAATATGTTACAATAACACACAAAAGGCAAGAAAAATTATACATTGAAGACGAATTTTATAAAATGCAGCAAAGACAAATTAGCGCCCCGGCGAGCCGATTGTGACAAAGATATTTCGTACATATTTTCCTACAAGGAAAATTGTCCTAACCAACAATATGGACGAATTGGCTTATTTTCCTAACCGAAGCATTCGTCTTTTAGTTAGTGTTCGTGTGTCGACTGAATAGATATCGTTGCAGGAATTTAAAATAAACCGTTTAACTAAATTTAGTTTCATGTCGTACATGCATGATTTACATGGTGGCGAATTCGACTGTACAGCCTTTTTCGATTTCAGAATTAAATATCTGGCTTATTACGCATTTTTCGGCACATGTTCTTCTTAACTTTTTTTAAAATTTATATTAAAATATATATTAAATAAGTTTTTTACACATTTTATATAAATCAATAAATATTTGACAAAATCGTATAATCTCGCTTTAATGTGCAAGAATTATATTTATTGCCAAATAATATTTTAGGAAAACATATTTGTTTGTCTGTTATTTGTCAATCACCTAAAAGCTGGCCCTTTTTAGTTGGATTTTATCGACATAATTTCCTGTTTAAATTCAATATTTTGCCGCAAGAAGTACCACGTGACTTAATTGCATTTTTAGAACGGCAAAGTCACGGTTTTGCTTTTAATAATACACCCGCAATAATGAGAAAATATCTGAAGAAAATAATTGTTTTCATAAGCCATAAAGTTTTCGTTTAAATGTCATTTATTAATTTTCATGGCGAGTGTAGGGAATAAACGTAAAGTACATGAACAGTATACACAATCTTTATTTGGTTATTAAATCTTGTAAAACATTATAAATATAACAAACACCCAACGTACAGTTACCAAATTTGATCTTGTTGTCTACACGTAGTTAATGGTGTTGGCTTTAATGCACAAGTGTATTCCTGCTGTATATATAATATCATTCATTTGCACATTGGCCGTATACTTCAATATTACATAATCGATAACATTATTTTAATAACAAAATACGTAAGCACGCATTACTCTTCGTCCAGGAATTTAAATAAACCTTTTGAAATGAATTGATCCCTCTCGAACAGTAATTCCTTCTTTAATATTACAAAATGCTCTACATGTCTTTGTTGACAGTAAAATTGTGATTTGTCTACTAAACAAATTTTATTTGACAGTGTAAGCCCAAATAATTCTGTAATAATCCTCTGACATTTCGCTTTGTGTATAGAATGATTATATTTTATTCCTGAAAGTTCAAATATTTACTGCAAATTGTCGCGCCAGCTGAACTTGACATGAACTTTGAAAGATAGTGTCAACAATATTTCTCGGATATTTAATATAAATCAGCAAGATTTTTACGTCTAAACAAGCATTGGGGAAATCGGTAACGACTTTAAGTATATGCTCCACTACAATTAACGCTATCCAGAGTCCAATTTTTCAATTGCTGTTCTGAGTTTACGCTGGTCAACTAAGTGTTAACTGTGATAGACAACCTGGTGTGGAAACATTTATGACTTCTGCTTAGAATAGATGAAAAAGATATAGAGATTTGATAAGTATAATAGTGATCAACGATTCCCGATAATTATAGCTTGTATAGGGTTATTGGCACCCAAAACAAAACCGCTATATGTTCTATAGGATTATGACAAAGAAATTGTAATTAGAAAGAATCACACGAACAATTAATATAATAATATATTTCGCAATGTGAAGCAAATGACATAATGATCAGTTATAAATAAGTTAAATTTTAAAATATGTTTGTGATGTTCTTGAATTCTATTTGTCTGAAGAATTTGTGTATATTGTTATCACTGTGTAATGTTATATCATGTATATGGTAAGCACAGTTTTACTGTAACATTCATATAACAGATAATGCATTAGGATGTAGTGTTTATCCTGTTTTTGAGTTAATTAATTTTGTTCAATATTTTGAACGATAGTGCAACACATTTTTATTTCGGGAAAATTGTTTCTTTTGCAATTATTTTATAATTTTAATTGGTAAAATTTGACTACAAATGCTGTAAATCAATATCTGAATTGATTTTTCATATGCATAATTATAAACATTACAATGTGCTTATTGTATTAAAAAATTGTGACAGCCACATACTACATGAACAGCCAAAGAATTACGTATTGTATGTGTAAAAATTATGAAAGTCAGATAATTCATAAACAGCCAATGACCAAACTTGTGTTCTATGATATTTTGTATGTATAAGTTTCCATGGCAACCAACAAACCATTTTTTGATATTCATATAAAATGGTGTTACATGTTTATTGTGTGTGTATACAAAGGTGGAACATGTTTGTTTAACCCATTTATGTCTAGTGGACTCTCACATTCTTCTAAATTGGATCAATTTATTTCCAAAATAATGGATGTCTAATATATTTATTTCTATGTTTAGAATATTTCTTCCTTTAAGCAAACAGTGCAGACCCTGATGAGACGCCACATCATCTTGGTGCAGACCCTGATTAGACGCCGCATCATCTTGGTCTACGCTGTTCGCCAAGGCCTTTTTTCTATACACTAGGCATAAATGGGTTAAGTGACAATTGTTCATTATGCATTTGTTGAAAAGTGAAGTCAAACACCTTAAGTGAGCATGGTATGTTTGTGCATGACTGTCTACACAAAATATGCTGTAGTATTATTATCTTTGAATTACTCATAGTTTCAGAATGTACACCTGAAATATATTAAACGTATGTAATTTTTTATTTTTGTATAGTATATTAATCAACGACAGAAGATCATACAATTGAAATAAAACATTGTCAAATTCTGTAACCATGGAAACCATATTTAAAAATGGTGTCAGATAACACAAATAAAATATTTTTATGTGTCTAATTAAGTTTAAAATGCACTTATGTAATGAAGTAGAAAAGTATTGCTGTATATTGATCATCCACTAGTGTTTGTCTTATGTTAATTTTGTGTAAGCATATTTGCAAAATATGAGTCATTTTGCAGTAAACAGTGGTTTTACGTTAAGGTCAATATCTCAAAAAGTAACAATAATAGAAACCTATTTTTTGTATATTGATTCTAAAAGAAACTAGAAATAAAATATATAAAAACCTGAAAAATGTGATTTTGAGCCATAATACCCATTTTCCCTGTCACTGCCACATATAAGTAATTGTATTTCTTTGCTTCACGAAGTATGAAATATGAATATGTTTCAATGATATTTGAACAGTAAAAGTACAAATAAAAAAGCTGCGTAGAAAAAACAAACACGCGAATAATATGTTTTAAAGACGATCTGTATTTTTTTTATCAAACAACCCTGAAAGTTTGCCAGATCCAAAATTAAGGAAATGGCATGTTCACTTTGTTTAATTTCCCCCATTGCACGTTTTGTCCAGGTTCATTTGGCATAACTCCTTTTGTATGATATCAGGATTTAATTTTCTCTGGAAGAATCAGTTCTTGTCAATAAAAGATTTTCAATCAACTCCGTTGCTTAATGTATTCAACATTGCTTGGCATTCACATTAAATACGTGTATACATTAAGACCGGTTTTGACATAAATGATGTGTGCTTGCATTTATGTTTTTTTTTTTAATTTCTATAAAATATGTATTTAAATAAAAGCATACGAAAACTCTATTGCCAATGATCATGAAATAATGACTTAACAACCTTTTTAACAACATAAGTCAGTAAAATACTTCTTTTCGTCGTTGGTGTGACTTGACCTTGCATACAATATAAAGTTTGCAAATCTCCTCAATTACGCAATATACCGCTACATTTAATTTAATTTTATACAATATAAACACATTCATTTTAAAGTTTTTTTTTAATAATTCAAGGCAAATTATTCTCCGGTTGTTTGAATTACGAAGATGATTTATTTCTGCACGTTTTTATTGGAGGAAACCTTTTATTATTATTTATACGCTACTTATCATAGATGTTTGGTACTTGTGTATGGAAATTATATATTGACTGTCTTTGCTAAATAACGAACTAAGTTACATATGTATACACGTAACAATCAGAATACTTGATGACTTGTTTTCCACAATGTATTGTATTGTATTCAGACTTCTTAACGTGAAGGAAAATCCTGACTTAAAGCAACGACCCGACCTTCAATAGGGTTCAGTAATGAATACATATACATATTAAACGGAAAAGATCTTCAAGGAGACAATGTATTTTTTTAAGATCATTTATTTATTATAAGTACATCACAGTAGAGAAATCACTCACACAGAATATATATGACATAATCAAGCCTCTTTTCGTGGATAGTTTTGAGAACAAAAACCTTACGATACGATGTTCTTTATCAATAAATTATTAACATACTTAAATGTTTTATATATGGTTTCTACCACGTCATTATTTGTTCAAGAACACTGTAACATATGTTGGTATTGGTACTATTCATACCCGTGTATACTCAAAATGCGTTCGTTTTTACAAGTACATGGAATGTAAAATTCAGCTTGCTACGTTTTAGACGATTAGAATCAATTTTAGAGAGGAAAAGTATCTGGTGGGCATGCGCATACAGAGGACGACTATGTTTATAAGAAACAAAATAATAGTTAAAGTGTGGAAATGAACACCTCTTGTGTAAGAGAGGAGAAAATGATATATAAAAGCAAACGGTCACTTATTATTTGTGTAAACAAACACCATATTTGTGGAAGGATGTCCTTTAACAACTTTTTCATCGCGACGCCTTGCATTTATAAACTTGTTAACCAGGTAAAAATATACGGCACAGTCTTACCCCGGCCATCTAAAAGAATGCTATTTTGTCAATTCAGGTAAAAAAATCTTACACAGGAATCTTCTTTTTACGGATATCCCTCACCCCGATTAGACATAGCTTACAATTTTGTCAGGGATATATTGTGTTATGGTTGTTGTTCCTGTACATGATATATTGTCTTTGAACCCCATGAACCAAATATCATTATCATTATATGATCTAATTGTAATTGGTGCTGAGGGGCGGCATCAAAGTGAGTTTTATTAATTTGTGTTAACTTGCGTGCAGTTTGGAGGGGCATACCATCCGATCCAAACATTACCTGCTCTGAATGGTGAACATACATTAAACTTCCATTCCGCTAGTTAAGAGGGACACGGTTGCCTAGGTGAAAAAATAGTCACTGTGTTCAAACAACTGCTCTTTCAGACGGCCTTGCGATGCTCGGGTCCTGAAACAGTGATCAAAGTTTGCTCAAATTAGGGCGCAAACGTGAATGTCTATTTTTGACGTTACCGTTGAAGTTTGGCGATATTTATGTACACAAACATAAAAAAACATGGCACTTAAACATAGCCTAGATTTTACGTATGAATCATTCGCGAGATAATAGAATTAAAGGACATCTGAAGGTAAATGTGATACGATTCAATGTATTACTAAAGTACGCGAGCATGCAACCATGTATATCCGCGTTATGTTTTTCAAATTTTAAAAATGAATAGAAATTGTTCGAAAGAGACATCTGCAACTTTGTGCACATCGTTCATTGTTAAATCGTATACCTTTCGTGCGAAGAAATGACAGACGTTCTGCTTTGGGGTGATTAAATGTATTTTAGATATATGTATAAAAAATCATTTGAACTTTTACGTTTAAAACAATTATTGTTGGATGTGAGATATGCATCAAGTTTAACAATTCAAACTGTGTTTAATAGATATTATCCAGATCTCAACAAATTTAAACAATGCAGATCCGTTTGTTAAAACAACGCTTACACATATTATCATAATCCAATCAATAACTGTTGATAGTTTTTTTATATTTTGAAATGATTTTAATTGTATTAGCTTAAAGGGACCTCTTCAAAGATTTTGGCATGTATTGGAGTTTGTCATTAATTGCTTTATATTGATAAATGTAAGCATTGGATCTAAAAAGCTCCAGTTAAACATCAAGAATAAAATTTAAAAAAGAAAAAAAAGTAACCCTCAACTGGGCTCGAACCACTGACCCCTGGAAAACTGGAGTAAAAGTCTACCATTTAGACCACTCGGCCATCCGTGTTCATGCAATGACGCATGCATTTTATACTTTACATACGCAATCCTCGTAGTTTCACAAAATATAACGACAACAACAGAACTCTCCAAATTATTCAATCGTTTCGCCTTGCAACGCTTTATAATTTTCAGATTTTTAAATCGCTAAAAGATGCATATAATGGCTATTTTAGAGCATGGTAAATGTTCAGTATTTCTGTTTCCTCACAAATATCATTACTAAAACGAAAATTTGCGAATCGGAAACAACTTTTATTAATTTTGTCAATTTACCAAAACGTGAAAAGGCCCTTTTAATTTGTACACACATATTAGTCTCCCCCCCCCCCCCCAAAAAAAAACAACAAACAACAAAACATAAAATAGCGCTTTCTATAAGGTTCCGCAGTAAACGTTATTTCGAACAGACAATTCTCAGCAGCCAATACGAACAGCTCAAATGTTCGTCCGTCATAAAATCATGCAACTGTGCAAGTGCTGTGGGTCTCATAAAAACAAGATAACGCATAAACTCTTAACAGGACAAATCTTGGATTAAGGCAAAATTTTAGTTTATAGTGGTCTTATTAAGTAATGTATATTTTTGTATATTGTTAAACACAATGATGTGATTGTGGTAACAATAACACTACCGTAAAGACGCGAACCGCATTTCACAAGAGGCTTATACGCAAATTAAAAACACCATGAGCAATAAGTGATGGTGAATATCGGGCAATTGTTGAAGCGTTGACATATCCCCAATTTGACTATGTCTGACTTATCAAAACTGACGGCAGAGAATTCCTTAACTAGTTATTATTCT
This sequence comes from Dreissena polymorpha, assembly GCF_020536995.1. Lineage (NCBI taxonomy): Eukaryota > Metazoa > Mollusca > Bivalvia > Myida > Dreissenidae > Dreissena > Dreissena polymorpha. The sequence continues at coordinate 95,826,340 of NC_068362.1, forward strand.
ATCTTCGGTAAACTGGTTGCTCGTATTGAGACAACATGTTATTTGCTGTCAACGCAATACGTTTGCCACTGTTTCATGACGAATGATGGTAAACACTTTGAAAGGCTTAGCAAGTCGCCAATCCTTAATGATTTGAGCCTCGCCATTGGAAAACGGGGCATAATGTATGTGCAATAAGTGTCGTCTAAGATTAGCCTGTGCAGTCCTCATAGGCTTACAGAAAGTATATTTTAAGCCAAAATCCAATTTAGGCGGAAAGTGTCGTCGCTAATTAGCCTGTTCGGCCTGCTCTGCTTGAAACACATGCATTAAGTCCCGTATTTCAAGAGAGAGGGTGACATTGTTTTTAGGAATTACATATTACGACGATGATGTCATTCAATAAGTTGTAATACCTTTTAATTATTTAGAACGTCTTCGTGTCATTATTACAGTCAAATGTTGTTCCTGAGTCAATATGGACACACATGTGTATTGACATGTACGTAGTCATTTCAGACGACTACTAACGTTATCGCATACGCAAACATACATATGTTGTTATTTGAAAGACATTTGATACATAACCTCGCCCTTCGATAAAACATACCTAAATATTAGATATATATTAATCTTTCTAGGTAAGTATTGTCTACCTTTTCTAACATATGCTTGTAAATCTGTTTGTATAAGCATTGTTCAAGCAATGGCACTTTATTTATATGTTTCTAAAAGGTAATGCCTATTTTCTTACATGTTAAAATTTAATTTCAACACGAGTTTTACGCAGACGAATCATACAGGTGTTATATTTTCTTATGAAAAAATAATGTCTAAAACTTCCTAATATGCAATCATCAAATCAAATTATGTCCATCATAAGAAATAAGACATACATGAATCAACCGATAGTGCAAGAATCACCAGACCTCGAAAAAAAATTCAAGTCCTCAAGGTTTCCTTTGTTGTTACAAATAGTTTTCCGCAGAACAACTAAACACTGTCTATTTCTGCACATGCTGTAAATGAGTTGATACTTATTTTTCCTACGAACATTAACAAAAAATAACAACAACAACAAAACACAACACCAACAGAAACATTTTCGATTCATGATGTATATAAATAACGTAAAATGTAAGTTTTGAATAAATAACATAATTGGACGGTTTTGCAATGTTACTCTTTTTTTGTCATTTGACATTGACGTGTTTTGTTTTACTTACCGAGAAATACAGTTCTGTGTCAGTCGTGTGTTTTATTGTTTACAATAAACACTGTATTTGAATGTGAAAAAGGAAGATATTTTTTGAGATACAAATAGGATTGAAAATTCCAAATATATAGTCCATGTCAATGCTTTTAAAAGATATTGAACTAAACCACAGGGGAGTCGAAGAGCAGAATCGGTACATAACAACTATTCCTTACATTATCTATGTCTTGTTTTGATATTTGAGAAGAAATTTATATGAGCCGCGCTCTGAGAAAATCGGACGTAATGCATTTGCGTTAAGTGCTGTCCAAGAATAGCCTGGGTTGTCCGCACGGGCTGACCAGGGGCGTAACATCCGCTTTCATAAAACAATAAGTATACTCGAAGTATTGTCGTAACGAAAATCCAGTTTAGATGGAACTTGTCGTCCCTGATAAACCAGTAAGGACAGCACAGGCTTATTAGGGAGGCGACTTAAAGTACATGCATTAAGTTTGGTTTTCTTACATCGCTGCTTTAATGTCCATATTTCAAGTTATTCCTAATATGTAATACACACGTGATTACATTATGATATCGTTTATGAATTCCATACTCTCAAACCTTTCAGACCCAATAAAAAAATTTGAGTTTTTTTCTTTTCGTCTCGTGTTTGTAAATACGAATTTTAAGTCTTATTCCAATGATTCATCGATATGTTCTAAACAAGTTTTTCTGAAATGTGCCGCTCTCCTTATTTTATCATCCATAAATACTTGATGTTATATAGATTTGACTTATGTCATCATAATACTATTTTCCAAACCAGCATTTAGGACCACCAATCCCACACTGTATAATATCGTGCCATTTTGCCATGTCTATGAACGAAAAACTGTCTTCTTTCAATGATAAATGTTAATCTCAATACATGCATTGAACCAATGACTATAGGAACACCTTTGAACAGCGAGGTCTAAAAGCATACGTGTCATTTTGAAAGCAAAAGGAATAAAGAAACACACGAAAATTAATGGCTAATGGACGTTCGGGCTAATATTTCCATTGGAAGTCCATTGAGTTTTTCAGGGATAAAACCGCGTTTTGTTGCATTTATTTGAATAACGATGAACTGATGTTTTGTCCGTATAGCTCAACGTGCATACACTTATTATGAAAAGAAACAGTCATACATATTTTCTAATTTCTACCAGGAAGTATTTAATAAGTTATAAGGTTTTGCATAAGTACATCGTTTCAATGTCACAACACTTACCAATTTTAAAAGTCAGGCCTTCATGTCGTGTTAGAATACAGTGTAATCACATTGGACAGGATCTTGATCAAGCCATTCTTTTGTTCGCATTATTAATTTCCACAATAATCATTGTCTGGTATTCTACAAAACTATAACATGTATACGATATCAACGTCGTTTAACATAAATCCTTAATGATACTGGTATTTCTATAATTTCTATATATTAATCTTAATATGCCTATCAATACTCCAGATATTTTAAAAAAATCTTTGTATAACAACTTTATGTTTAACAGCTTTTGGGTTTCTTTTTTTAAATTTTTTAAATTGTGCTTCTTAGGTAGGGTCACAACATTTATGGAGACGAAAAGTCAAAAGACCTTAACTTTAATTAAACCTTGTATGGTCTTGAAATCCCATTGATTTGATTATAATGCATTGCTTTCCATTAATATTTTTAATTAATATATTTCAAATTTGGTCTTTAAAGGAATATTGGCCAATTTAGATCAAATATTTTTTTTTAAACGAGCGTCCCATTACATAATAAATGTTAGGGCGTTTTATAAACATTGTCTATCATATAAGCAAACGTTAACACGGCAGCAACATGTGCTTTTTTAATCATTCCGCGGAAGGAAACAATAAATTGTAAGGTTTAAAAAGATATATTCCATATAAGACAGCTATTTTGTCAATCAATCCGCAGCATATGATCTTAAAATTCAGCATTAATATTGTATAAACATTCTGTTCTATTTTACGACAGACATTTTATTTCTGAAGCTATTATATAGGTTAATACAATTTCCGTACTGTTATTGTATTTTTCATCTCAACATGCGACCGTCAGCAACAAGAATGCAAGACGTCAAAAACACGTTTCCTTAAAGGGACATTCCAGGGTGGGTTGGTAGGCATCTATATAGTGCTGCCTTGTTTTCAAATAATTGTCTGAACCAGCAGATAGGACTGGGTCATGAAACCTTTCGTAGTGTGTGTATTAACGCATGTAAGGTTCGATCGTAGTGTACATTATATAGTGCGTTGCATTACGTTCTGTTGATGAAAGTTGTCTTGCACTGCTGTTATAGTAGAAGTGACTTTATTCAAAACACAAGTCGTCACAGATTGCACGGTACACGACAAGAACTAACCAAATTAAAGACTACAATCGAATTGTTCGCTTAAAATGGTCTTTGCTTATCATTTGTTTTGTTCAGAACACGAACTTTTTTCTAGACAAATGCGGAAATCTGTGAATAAAGTATTGTATTTGAAATCAAACTGAATTATACATAATGCACTGTAACCACTAAATGGAAATACCTATGCAAAACGTATTCGAGTGAATTTATGTGATCGGTAATTTAATTTGTAATACTGTGAAACAATTTTAATAAGTTTCCAGTGGAACAGTCTACTGTGAATGGACAATTATAAGTTGTGTTTACCTAAGCCATATGTTGTTTAATTCGCACATACACCGCTGTTTATTTTTCTGCGCAAGCGAATCACACTTTGGATCATTAACACAATATAAAGAAGTGAAACTCCAGCTGCTGGAGTAGTATTGAATAACATAAAATGACAGACTCGAATCGTGTAAAAGGCGCAGCGTCAGCTAATTGTTAACAATTAATTTTGCTTTATGGTTGGTTCTCACGTGTTTTCACAATTTCTAGTTTCTGTAATTAAGTTTGTAAGTGATAGGTGTTCTAGTATGCCTCTGACTCAGTTGCATAAAATATCAAGGGAAATCATTTTGACATTCGAACCAAACCAAAACGTTTGCTTTTGACGTGAATCAAAAAATAATCTGTATAAGCGAGATATTTGTAATGGTATTGAGGCAGTATTATTCGATTAGTCAGTGATGTATTTTAAATGAAAGTAGTAATCATTTCTTGAATAGGTTGTTTTTTCTTTTATTAATTTTGTTTTTAATGTGCAAGAATTATATTAATTGCAAAATACGATTTAAGGAAAAACATACATGTTTGTCTGTCATTATTCAATACGTGAAAGCTTGCGCTTTTGAGTTGGTTAATATCAACATAACTTCCTGTTTAATTCAATTTTTTGTTTTGTATGCAAGGAGTACCTCGTGACTAAATTGCTTGTTTTTAGAACGGCAAATTCACGTGTTTGCTGTTAATTATACACAATGATGAGGAAAATTCTGAAGAAAATGATAATGAAGCCATAAAGTTTTCGTTAAAATGTCATTTTATTAATTTTCATGCCGAGTATAGGGAATTAATTTACATGAACAGTATATAAAATCTATATTTGGTTATTAAATGTTATAAAACATTGTCAATATAACATACTAACAAAACCAAACGTGCAGTTACCAAATTTGATCTTGTTGACTGCTCGTAGTCATGGTGTTGGCCTTCATGTACAAGTGTATATCTGCTGTATATATAATATCAGTCATTTGCACTTAAATATTACATAATTCGAGAATATTAGTTAAATAACAAAATAAGACGAACACAAGCAACAAAACACCAAAACCACCAACAAAAAACACCAAAACCGCCACAAGAACAGGAAAGCTCCATGACTCTTCCGAATACATGCATGTCTCAAGGGCACAATGAATAATGCTATTATTAATGAGCTATAAGTCTTGCTGTTCTTCAATTATCTTGTTCGCTTATTTGCGAATGTGATGATTACAGCATTGATGGTGATTAAAGCTTAAAGACATTTTATATTACATTTTGCCCATATTCATAAGTTAAGACACGGGTTACATGCATTAGTATGAATACAATCATTAACAGGATGTTGTACTCATAATTATTATTATTTTAGGTTTTGGCATGTATTATTGCTTTAAATGATAATTTATAATGTTAATATTAATTATTCGAACATATATTGAATGTAAGTGCAATGTCGCATCGTATGTGAACCGCTGGTATCGACAAAGTGTCATTTAAGACGAATACTGTCTAGCTACGGACATTTGTATGCTCTTGCATTGGAAATGTCGTATTGCGATGATAAATGCCATAGTTTGTACATTCGTACATGCATCGAAACAATAATTTAGGACATTAATTAAAAAACTAGGTTGAGTGGCGATGTGTGTTCAACAGTAATTGCATCATAAGAATGACAAAACTCACAAATGCTTAATGCAACGAACAATATTAATATAACGTAAGTCATGTTAAAAGGACACAACAACGAAGAACGCTTTGTTTTGTTTATTACGTGCATTTATGATAAATGCAAGTTTTTAATATTATCCCTTGTTTGTTTTTTAAAGTATAATTATACATAATCTGTTATTATCAATTGTTTGAAAACCGATGCAAAACATTTAAGAAGTGCAAGGTATTGATAAACAACAATGAAAATTTAATTGCATCAATCAGCAAAATACGGTAGATAAATCTAAATGGTGTTCAAAAACTAAAACATAATCAGTGACTTATTAAGAGATCACCTTCATGTTATATCATCTTCAAGAATTAACAAATTTATAATGTATAATGTCAAATGTAAAAATGTATAATCTAAGTTAGTTTAATTTCGTTAAAGAATGAAACATGTTAACCAGTGTACACTTAGAGATACACACAGTACCGCGGTTTAAAAGTGTAGTAAGAAACTGAAAACCGTAAAATTTCCAGCACTGCCTGAGTATTTCGTGATTAATGTGTTCCATAACGCTCCGAAAAATTGTCTCTTAGACGGTAAATTTCATACTACACAGTCTCGGAACATTTGAAAATATGTATTTTCGAACATTTTCAGTGTGTGCAAATATTACATCATTTTCGTCAGAAATGTGATTACAACTTCTGGATTAGGTATTGTAAAAGTCTAAATAATACAAACAAAACAAATATACATGATTGTTGAGTTCTACGTCGTTTTGTTTTCCTAGCATTTGTCAGCTTAACATGTAATACATTGATGTTAAACGATGGTGTATACTTATGTTGTAATGTTTCGGCGAAGCTGACTTTGTTCGCCATTCCCTGATATATTGTGATTGTAACACAACGACAACTTAAAATGCCAACTGATATTATGTCCAGTAATGGAATTCAAAGTTTTAACGATGGTATAATTTATACAGTATAAAATTATGCAACGAATATAATGATTAGCATGTTAATTCATATCTGTCAAAATCGGATTGTTTTGGTCACTCACTTTATTCCAAAACTATTCTAACCACACGCATAAATATAACCTCTCTCAATGTTGCCAAGAAAGAATCACGAGAGGATGTTTACGTCGAAGTCATGTTAACTGTGTGCACTCAAAAAGACCTTTATTATACAAATGACATTTAACTGAAGATAGATTGTCAACATATTTCTTTATTCTTTCTCTAAATAGTATTATTTAGAACCAACAGTATTAACAACATGTTTTCTTTCAGATAATGTAAATTAATAGTTTTAGTTTTAAACATATGGTGCTGATACGTAAGCATTCATTTCACCTAGCCTAGAAATTAAAAGAAATACGTTTGAAAAGAATAAGCTCCGCAATCACATTTATTCCTCCTTTATTACTACATAATGCTCTACATGTCTTTGTTGAGAAATAATTCGCCTTGTGTATAGAATGATAATTAGTTATTCCTTAAAGTTCGAATACTTACTGCAAACTGTCGTGTCAGCTGAACTAGACATGAACTCTGAAAGGTAATGTCAAAATATTTCACGGATATTTCATATAAATCAGAAAGATTTTACGGCTAATGTTCCATTAAGAAAATTGTTACCGACGTTAATTATACGCTCCACTACAGTTAATGCTATCCAGAGTCCCATGTTACAAAATGCTGTTCTAAGTGTAGGTTGGTAAACCAAGTATTAACTGTGATAGACAGTCTGATGTGGAAACATTAATGACTTCTGCAAAGAATATATAAAAAAGATATAGAGATTTTATAAGGATCAACGTGTTTAACGGCTCCCAATAATTTTATATTACGTTGGAAGTTAATGGCCTCCACAACAAAACCGCTGTACTTTTTATACGAGTATGGCAAAGTAATCATTATTCATAAAAAATCAGACTTAATATTAATATATAAGGATTTGTATATTTCGACTTAGGAAGTGTGAAACGTACATTTGTATCGGTGATATTTTAGCAGAAGTAAAACTAAACAAGCTGCCAAGAAACACACACCAATGCGAAAAACGTTTTTAAATAATACATGAAATTGCTGTTCGTTAAGACGCCATGTACTTTTCTTATCAAACAACCCTTAAAGTTTGCCTGATCAAATATCAATATTAATAACATGGTATTTTAACATTGATTGATTTGTCATCCACTACAAGGGGTTTTCTTCATGTGCATTTGACATTTTTTGCTCCTTTAAGGTATCAACATATAATTATTTGTCTGAAAGAATAAGTTCCTGTCAATAAACGATTTTAAATCCATTACTTAGTGTAATGTATTAACAGAGCTTGACGTTAACCTTGTTCATGTTCATAAATAAAGCCAGGTTTTGACTAAGATGATGGGTGCATGCATTTATGTTTTTTATTTCTATAAAGTATGTATTTAAATAAAGGCATACTTAAACTCAATGACCGATACTCATGATATAAAGCTTTAACAAGCATTAAAACAACACATTGCGCGATGAAGCTTTAAGTTGTGTTCTTACTGGAACTATATTAGATGGCTAGAAGATAAAGACAATTTTCTTCAAAGTCTTATATGTCTTTGTTCATGTACACTGCCTTTATGTCGTAATTGTTTAGTGTCTATCTTCATGTGTTTTTTCCTTCGACATATTATTTGCCATGGTACTATACTTATTTTTTGTCGTGGCAATCTTCAAACTTTGGTTGTGTAAATCATAAATGCAGATGCCGCTGTTGATCAATGCGTTGTTATTGCTGCATATCTTGAAGAAAATTGTCTTTTCCTGCACAACAGTTCCTCGAGTTTCAACGCGGTTACTACAGCTTTCATACGTTTTGTGTTGTGTTGCATTTATTTTCATAAAGTGTTCATTCCTTTGATAACTTGCCTAATATGAATTATAAAATTCTTAACTTAAACGGCGAGTTGTGTAAAACGGCTTGTCTGCTTATTTATGTACTAGGCGTTTCATATTTGCTACAGGAAAGTTACATTTATATGTATGCTCAATATAGCATTATGCAATTAAATTGATCAGGATATTCAATTTCCAGCACTTTTATCTCCAAATACATTTGTCAATAAGTATTCCATACTACATGTAAAATAAAATGAAAACACACATGGAATCAGCAATTAAAAATAAATGTTTAAATTTGAATATTTGGTGCAAATTATATCTCAATATAATAATAATACAAACCATAAGGCATATTCATGTTTGATACATAAATGATCTTTAAAATAAAAACGCAAATCGCGTGTTATTTATAAACCACAGGTTACTAATCTTTGCAGTTGAATGCCTTTTCTTTTCTAGTAGAAACAACACATTTTCTGTCTAACCTCAAATCTGATTCAATATTTTACCGATTTAATCATAGATTTTATCCTGTCTTTCTACGAATTCATCTATATCTTCCTGTCGATGTGTGAATGTACTTTGCAAAACTATAAGTTGTAGTATTTCTCGATTACACTAATTGGATTTGGACCGGTATGGGTGAGCTAAGACTGTGAAATGTTATGGCTTCGTCCTCAATTTGATGTTTTCTGTTACGACAATACTTGTTACTGAATGTGTTTGTTAAAGATGTGCGTATGCTTTAAATAACCTTGTTCGTATAACGGCTATTCGTTGTTCTTACTATATCTTTCTGAATGTTACTTCGCTTGATACAACGCAGATAACTCTCTACAACTTTGCTATAACAACATTACTTGATGTTCAATGAGTCTGCCATAGTTTACATAATTCTGTAAATAACACATTGTACGTTTTTATCTTATTGTAGACGACGAGTTAATGCTAGAATTAAGCTAATTGAAATGCATGCTCGATCAATAGTATAAGCAATACAGCCCGTGTTCGATCAAATCAGCTTTATTGTTTGCTTCAGTTTGGTTGCAACGTACCATGCTTTTCGACTAATATAAAATTAACATATTATTGTTGTTACTTTGTTCTTCTTTGAGGAAATGCTAACATAATAACCGAAAGTTATAACATCTTACATCATAAAAGCTGACCTCATAACATTTCGTCCAATTGTGGTATTGCTATTTCGCAGTTTTCACTCTCTTAATAATTCATGTGTCACGTTATTAATACTTTCCGATCAGTGTTCTCAGCTAAGTTGTTTAGTGAACTGTGTCAAAAATACTGTTAATAGTGTGCAGATTGCCGAAATATTGCGATGCTCAGAATGTTCATTCCTGTTTTTAAAATTGAAATTAATTTTGGTATTAAATATTTTGTAGCTCTTTTGATTCTCGCGTTAATTGAGTACCCCAATCATCTACTAAGTGAACAAAGAATTTTAAAGTTGGCCGTGCAATGTCGGCAATTCTGTAAATATGTATTCGTTATTTGATGATCATCTATTAAAATCGTACAAATAATAACGCTCTTGTAAAGTTTTCATCGATGATGAAAAAATAAACGTCTATTACCGACAGAGTGTATTCCAGAGTGTAAACGGTATTCCAATTTCAAACGCCAATTAGGTGTCGTAGAACTGCGATAGCATCTACAGACCCCGGGTTCTGGGCTGGTATTTTTTTTTAATTAATATATTTATTTGTTTTCATAATGACTTAAAACTTGTTTAAACACAGTTTATCAGTAAATAAGTTCTATGATCACTAAAAATCGACAAAGAGTGAAAAAGAGACTTTTCTTGAGAGTCATAATGAATACACGTTAACGTACATGAATGTATAATAGGAGTGAAATGCATGATCAAGGTACACCAGTGACTGATCCATGGTAAATAACCCTGCCGTATAACTGTGAATATCGTGCGACACCTTTTATTGCAAATATATTATTAACAGAAAAGCTGTCGCAAGATATTGGCAGTTATAGGACAGTGTATTTGTGAATTCGTTAATAAAAGCATCACTCATGACCTGTTCAATAGTTTGTTTTCTAAAAGAAATTATATGCATGCACAAACACATAACCCGTCGCACCATATAAATACCGATAGATTGCTTTGTTGATTCATGTTTATGTAGTGGCGTAAAAATTATTATGTTATCTCTATTTTTTCAAATATTTTACCAATCAGCAAGGTGAAGTTATCCACTATCAAGCCACACATTTTTTGTTTGCGATAGTCATTAATGTACTGCGGGTCTAGAATTCTGAACATGTTCGGAACTTGCAGTCAAATTTTTCTTTTACTGATTTGGTTGATTCTGGAAAAAGACAAATGCCAAGAGGCAGCCAAGTCGGTTATATATCTAGTTTTGTCGTTGTTGTGACTTGATCTTGCATCACATATAAAGTTTGAAAATCACCTCAATTATGCAATATAAAGTTTCAAATGACTGTATTTCATCCCAAACATAAATATGCCTTTGAACGTTTTTGAATTATTGAAAGAAAAATATCATCGACTTTGTATAAATACGGTGATGATTTATTTTGTGCATATTTTGTTTTTCTATCAGACACTGTAGGTCGTTTTGAACAAAAAACGTTGTTAATATTACACGTTACCTAACAGGTAAACATGGTCTTTGTTTTCAAGAATTTAAATAGTGATGGTATTTGCTCAATAAAAATCTAAGTACCATATGAATACACGTAACATTAAGAATACTTGCTGACTTGTTTTCGATATTGTCTTCTTAAAGTGAATGAAAATCGTGACTTAACACCACGATCTGGCTTTCAGTAGGTTTCAGCATATATACATTTTACATTTTACAAGGAAGTATTCTCCCAAGGAGTTAGTGTATGTATCCAGCTCATTTATTCATTTTAAGTATATCACAATTGAGTGATCACTCCTTCAGCATGTATAAGACATAATCAAGCGTCTTTTCGTGGAAGGTTTTGAGAACATAGTCCTTACGATACGATGTTCTTTATCAATACATTATTAATATACTTGTATGCCTTATTTATGGTTAAAACACCATCACTATTTATTTAAGAACACTCTCACATATGTTGATATTGGCACTATTCATACTCGTGTATATTCAAAATGCGTTTGTTATTACAAGTACACGGAATGTAAAAGTTGAAAACGTGGTCTTGAACATTTTGTAAATCATGCCCTAGATTTAATACATATAGGATATTTGTTCATGTCAGTGTACGATCGTTTGCTATTTCACGAGTGGTCAAAGACAATATATTTTCACGAGTGGCGCAGCCACGAGTGAATTATTATTTTTCTATGATCACGAGTGAAATAACAAACGATCTTACACTGACATGAACAAATTTTCTGTTTCTTTTATGCCCCTTTTTCAAGAAAATTATTAACAGCTGTTTCCCTTTTGCTGAAAAGTTACCCTTCCTCGGAGTTTCTCCCGTGGCGTGCCTCAATACATTGATATGACGTCATTTTGTTGACTAAATGACGTCATTTGGTTGACAAAATTATGTCATTATTCCAGGGAAATTCTTCAGTTAAACTCTTTTACAATGTAAATAAACGGTAAAAAAAAGCATAAAACTAAAAGAACACGCATTGGATTATGTGGAATATCGATTTTGTTTCACTCGTGATCATAGAAAAATATAAACAAGGGAAGTACATCTTGATATGATAATCTAAAAATAGAAAAAGGAATTCCAAAAATTTGTTCTTTTCATCGGTGAAAAGAACATTTGTGTTATTTTCACTGTTGTTCTTTCACTGCAGAAATGTCAGATTTTATCATTAGGTATAAAAGAAAAACACGTATTAAAAAATGATGCATATTTTTATTCGATACATTAATTTTTTTTCGGTATTATAAATAGGCAAAATGCGTTAGAACAAGTAAAGTTTAAATATGAAGCATGCAGAGTACTAGATGAGTAGAATAACTTAAAGAGAGGAATGATTTTCTGGTGTGTATGCGTATACAGAGGATGAATATGTTGATAGGAAACACGTATAATAGTTTACTGAAAATTTACACATTCGGGGTATGAGAAAAAAATGATATTGAACATCCGATCACTCAATGGTAAGGTAAATAAACACCAGATTTGAGGATGGTTGTCCTTTAATAACTTTTTCATAGCGGCGTCTTTGATCTGGATAAAAAAATTACTAACACCGTGGAGTCGAATGAGTTATATATTTATAACAAATATAATTACAAAATAGCTAACCGGGTGAAACTATAGGGCACCGTCTTTCCACAAACCTAGAAAAGAACGCCTTCCTGGTCCATTCAGGTACAAATAACCACACACAGTTATCTTCTGTATACGGATGTCCCCCACACTGATTATACATAGCTTAACATTTGTGTCTACTTGAATTGAATAAATAAGTATAGCGTTGTGTTTTACGTTTTATTTTATGATTTCCTGTGGTTTATAGAGAAATATCAGTGAATTAAAACTGATAATTTCACTGTTTCAAACAATGAAAATTATCAGTGAAAATTATCGATATTTTTCACTGTTTATTTTAAATGACGTCATTTTTTTAACGAAATGACATCATTTTCCCAGCGAAATTCTTTAGTTGAACTCTTTAACAATGTATATAAACTGTGAAAAAAAGCATTAAATAACAAATTTTTGGTTGGGTTCGGTGGGTTATCGATTTTAATTCAATCGTGAAAATATGATTTTTTATTATCACTCGTGAATTAAAATCAATAATCCACCGAATCCAACAAATATCCTCTATTTAATGTCGTCCTTTCTCAATCATAACAATATATCAACTGAAACAACAATAACAATATGACATGCATGTATATGACGTTATTCGGCGGCGCCACACGACGGCGCGCCAACGGTGGCGTCACACGACGGCGCGCTAAATTCCCAACATTCTCCGGGCCGCGAAATGTTAATATACACTTACAAATATGGTTATTTAAATAAAATAATTAAATCTTCTGATGTTTTCGAAACATGGTTTTTGGACCCTTATGATAAGTGTTTTTTTTTGCTCGGGTGTAAAGTATTCGCATCCAAATAGTAAGTTGTGTGTTGTACTTGGACACGGGTGGACGGGAGGACACGGGGTTTATCCTGCCTCTGTTACAAACATTGACCAAATAAAGCAGGGTCGAATAAATTTTCCTATCTCCGGTCAACAGGAAGTAGTGTATTCCTACGCACGCTGTGACGATTAACATAGTGTAATATTTGATCTTTGAAATTTATTGGGACGCATCATACATGTTCTCGTTATATTATATATCATCCTTTTCTCCTTCTTTAAAATATATTACCGAACCAGCTTTCCATATTTATCATTTTCATCTACTTGATTACGCAATTTATTACGTATCTAGTCTAGATAGTGTGACGTCATTGCTCTGACAAAACATATTATCTAGTTTCTCAGAGTTTGGGTCAGAGTGGTTAGCATCAGATAAAACGCTATCAAAAATTGTGTGGATTAAAATACATTTCGATAATAGGGATGGAAAAATAGAAAATAGATTTCGACAAATAGATGGAAAAACAGAAAATGGATGTGTATATCGTTGTACATTTATTGTTTTAAGCAATGGATTAAAGTTGTCATTATGGTAAATAAAATTTAGTTCTTGTTTAGCTGCTTCATTTTAATTTTTTACCAAGAAAAATATCACATTCTCGAATCGGTTTTTATTTCTGCTCATATTTTCAATAGGAAAGTATTAAAAGGAACATTTTTAAGTGGAACTTAAAATTTTCTACGTGACCCAATCGGTAGTTATTTGGTCGTCTGGAATGTTGTGTACATGTAGGAGGCTCAACGATAATATTTATATTGTTATGTCAATTTATCATTTGTCTTTGATAATATGTGTCAACGACAAGGGCATAAAGCAGGATAAATAGAATACATGGTTGGTGCCGAGATGGATAAAGTTTATCCGGTTCGGCCCAAAAAAGACAAATAGGGCTCGCTAAAGCTCGCCCTATTTTCTTTTTCTAAGAATCACCGGATAAACTTTCTCCATCTCGGCACCAACCATGTATTCTCTATATCTCCCTTCAAACAGATTATTCCGGAGATGTTGAGGGTGCAGACAATGTAGGAGAAAATGGTTTGCAGTTTCGATTTATCCACATGAGCAAAGAGGACTGTCTATTAGGGATCTTCAGCATAGTTCATTATTTAGGGAACAGCACTCTAGTCGCATTCTTGCATGAAGGATTTTACCAGCCCTTGAGCCAATGTTGAATAATTCAGACGACTTTGTGAGATTCCTGCTAAGTGATACTTTAAAAGAGGACAACGTGGGAGATTGCTTAAAAGTCAGGCGTTCCACTCACGAATAGCTGTTTGGTGGAATAAGCATCGGTTTGATTAACTTCTTGCGTATATAAGAGGTTCTGATTCGTTATTCTTAAGGTCATAGCTGTTTTGAGGGTGGAGTGGAATGACATTTGAGAGGTATTCTGGACATATTCTGTCATTTTCATTTCGTAAAAGAGAATATGTCTGTATTTCTTCATCCTTTTTAAAAGAGAGTCCCATTTAAGATCGTTATTAATATTATACAATTTAGTGGCGCCAGTGCATAATATTGCTGCCTCATTTTGAACGGCTTCTAATTCTGCGCTTTATTCGTGGAGCGGTTACCCCAGACTGCCCCTATATATACGAACAGCGGTATGATAAAATGAACATACATTTTTGAAGGTTGGACCTGGACAATAAGTGTTGCAGAGACCCCAAAATGCCGATATGTTGCCAGGCTTTGTTTATTGCTGCAGATATACATGCTGCCCATCGGGCGTCGTTTGACAAAATAAAGCCAATAGGTTTGTGTTGTTCAACTTTCGTTACTGGTAGCATGTCAAGATAGAGTGTTGGATGTATGGGTTTGTTTCGTTTTCGGGTGAATATCATTGATTCGGTTTAAGCGGGATTTTATAGGACAAGCCAGGACAAAAAGAGCATGGATGCTGTCTAGATAATTGTTAAGATTTTGTGCGGTTAAGGAGGGCGTTTCGACGAAAATGTACAGACTTGTATCGTCAGCAAATAACCGTATTTCTGAGTTAATCTTATAATTTGCATCGTTTATTTAGAAAAAATTGAACAACGGACCGAGAATCGAACCTTGGGGAACACCTGCTGAGATGTTGGACCATGGACAGAGAGTTCGCATAGAGTTTGCAGATGCATTGAAGTTTATCTTAGCAATACTAAATAAATTCTTTTTGGAGTATGTTATAGACCACCAATTACAGATTCAGTGTATATAAAAGCAATGGAAGACTCCTTTTTGCTAGCATGCGATACATGTATAAATGATGTTATGATTACAGGAGACTTAAACTTGAATCTCCTTGCACCAGCATCATCAACAAACCTCTGTCAACAATTTAACCTTACAAAACTAATACGCGAGCCCAACCCACCACACAGAGCAAACATCTTCAATAACTGATAAAAATTTTGGCAAGTTACAAGAACAATGTTATTTTCTCTGGAATTAGAAAAACTTTGCTTGACCCAATCTTCGGTATCATAGTCCTTTTGTTTTTTTAAATTCAAAAGACCCTAAGCAAAAACTTACTATCGGCATATTTGGCGTTATGAAGTTGGGGATATAATTTAGTTACAACTTCTTTTTACTGATACACAATTGCAACATATGAAATCTTGATATTGATATATATGCTGAAAATATTACTTATGATATTTTAGATACAGCGAAGTCGTGCAACCAAAGCAAAAAATATGAATACGTCCACGTGATTGACCATGGAAGAATAATCAAATTAAGACAAAAATCTTCACCGGAAAGGATTGTATCGAACATTTCTTAAACTTAGCACAGCACTGCACTGGTCAAATTTTTGATGTGCTAGAAATGTAGTTGTCTTACTTTTACACTCAAAACTGTAATACTTTAAGACCATTGTGAATAAATTGCAGTCATCTGAGATATGTGCGAAGGATTAGTGGCAAACATTGCGCACTTTCATTTCTACAAACACACATAAATCGATTCCACTCCATTACGATGAACAATCGAACACGTTTGATGCAAATGACACATGCAAATAAGATATCATTTTGTTTGCAAATCAATTATCAATCGATGTAAATAATAATGATCTATCAACGCATCACACTGCCAACAACAACAGCTCAACTTCAATTGATATTACTCGGGAAGAAGTACGCAATAAATTATAAAGGTAGGAGAAGCATTCGGACCTGATGGAATCGATAATGATCGTATCCCCAAAGACGCAATGTATCAACTTAGTTTGTCCCTATGTGAACTGCTCAAATCATGTCTTTCTGTTCGTAAAATGCTTTCATGTCGGAAGATTGAAAACAATGTTTCACGTCTTCAAAAATTGTGATTCAACTCTTGTTTCGAGGTATGGTCCTATATCTTTGCTCAATACTATCTTAAATGTATATTAAGGAATAATTCACAAACTTGTTTTTTGTTTATGCATTTATTCATTCTTTATATATACTTAATCTGGTACGCCTTCATTCATTCTTCACATACACTCAATTTGATACGCCTTAATTCATTCTTTACATACACTCAATTTGGTATGCCTTAATTCATTCTTCACATACACTCAATTTGGTACGCCTTAATTCATTCTTCACATACACTCAATTTGGTACGCCTTAATTCATTCTTCACATACACTATATTTAGTACGCCAAAATTCATTCTTCACATAAACTCAATTTGGTACGCCTTAATTCATTCTTCACATACACTCAATCTGGTGTGCCTTAATTCATTCTTGACATACACTCAATCTAGAATGCCTAAATTCATTCTTCACAAACACTAAATCTGGTACGCCTTAATTCATTCTTAACTTACACTCAATTTGAAACGCCTTAATTCATTCTTCACATGTACTCAATTTGGTACGCCTTAATTCATTCTTCACATACACCCAATCTGGTATGCCTTAATTCATTCTTCACATTCACTCAATTTGGTACGCCTTAATTCATTTTTCACATACACTCAATCTGGTATGCCTTAATTCATTCTTCACATACACTCAATTTGGTACGCCTTAATTCATTCTTCACATAAACTCAATTTGGTACGCCCTAATTTGTTATTCACATGCACTCAATCTGGTACGCCTTAATTCATTCTTCACATACATTCAATCTGGAACGCCTTAATTCATTCTTTACATACACTCAATCTGGTACGCCTTAATTCATTCTTCACATACACTCAGTTTGGTACGCCTTAATTTATTCTTCACACACACTCAATTTGGTACGCCTTAATTCATTCTTCACACACATACCCAATAAGGTATGCCTTAATTCATTCTTCACATACACTCAATTTGGTACGCCTTAATTCATTCTTCACATACACTCAATTTGGTACGCCTTAATTCATTCTTCACATCAGTATATTTAGTACGCCTAAATTCATTCTTCACATAAACTCAATTTGGTACGCCTTAATTCATTCTTCACATACACTCAATCTGGTGTGCCTTAATTCATTCTTGACATACACTCAATCTAGAATGCCTTATTTCATTCTTCACATACACTCGATCTCGTACGCCTATATTTTCATTCTTAACTTAAACTCAATTTGAAACGCCTTAATTCATTCTTCACATACACTCAATCTGGTACGCCTTAATTCATTCTTAACTTACACTCAATTTGAAACGCCTTAATTCATTCTTCATATGCACTCAATTTGGTTGGCCTTAATTCATCCTTCACATACACTCAATCTGGTATGCCTTAATTCATTCTTCACATTCACTCAATTTGGTACGCCTTAATTCATTATTCACATACACTCAATCTGGTATGCCTTAATTCATTATTCACATACACTCAATTTGGTACGCCTTAATTCATTCTTCACATAAACTCAATTTGGTATGCCTTAATTCATTATTCACATGCACTCAATCTGGTACGCCTTAATTCATTCTTCACATACATTCAATCTGGTACGCCTTAATTCATTCTTCACATACACTCAATCTGGTACGCCTTAATTCATTCTTCACATACACTCAGTTTGGTACGCCTTAATTCATTCTTCAAACACACTCAATCTGGTACGCCTTTAAATAATTCTTCACAAACACTCAATTTGGTACGCCTTAATTCATTCTTCACATAACCTCAATCTGGTATGCCTTAATTTTTTCTTCACATACACTCAATTTGGTACGCCGCAATTCATTCTTCACATACACTTAATCTCGTACGCCTGAATTCATTCTTCTTTACACGCAATTTGAAACGCCTAATTCATTCTTCACATATACTCAATCTGGTACGCCTTAATTTATTCTTCACTTACACTCAATTTGAAACGCCTTAATTCATTATTCACATGCACTCAAGTTGGTACGCCTTAATTCATTCTTCACATACACTCAATCTTGTATGCCTTAATTCATTCTTCACATACACTCAATTTGGTACGCCTTAATTCATTATTCACATACACTCAATCAGGTATGCCTTAATTCATTCTTCACATACACTCAATTTGGTACGCCTGAATTCATTCTTCACATACACTCAATCTGGTACGCCTGAATTCATTCTTCACATACATTCAATCTGGTATGCCTTAATTCATTCTTCACATATACTCAATCTGGTACGCCTTAATTCATTCTTCACATACACTCAGTTTGGTACGACTTAATTCATTCTTCACACACACTCAATCTGGTACGCCTTTAATTAATTCTTCACAAACACTCAATTTGGTACGCCTTAATTCATTCTTCACATAACCTCAATGTGGTATGCCTTAATTCATTCTTCAGATACACTCAATTTGATACGCCTATATTCATTCTTCACACACATACCCAATATGGTATGCCTTAATTCATTCTCCACATACACTCAATCTGGTATGCCTTAATTACTTCTTCACATCCATTTAATCTGGTATACCTTAATTCATTTTTCACATACACTCAATCTGGTATGCCTTAATTTATTCTTAACATACACTCAATCTGGTATGCCTTAATTAATTCTTCACATAGACTGAATCTGGTATGCATTAATTAATTCTTCGCATACACTCAATCTGGTATGCCTTAATTGATTCTCTACATAGACTGAATCTGGTATGCCTTAATTCATTTTTCACATACACTCAATCTGGAATGCCTTAATTCATTCTTCACATACACTCAATTTGGTACGCCTTAATTCATTCCTCACACACATACCCAATATGGTATGCCTTAATTCATTCTTCACATACACTCAATCTGGTATGCCTTAATTCATTCTTCACATACACTCAATCTGGTATGCCTTAATTCATTCTTCACATACACTCAATCTCGTATGCCTTAATTTATTCTTCACATACACTCAATCTGGTATGCCTTAATTAATTCTTCACACAGACTCAATCTGGTATGCCTTAATTAATTCTTCACATAGACTCAATCTGGTATGCATTAATAGATATTGCTTTCGTTCAAACTTCTATCAGTAGATACTCGGAGAGAATTATTCGCATTGTTGCTAAATTATCTTGCTAACTGTAAACTATAAACTCCTAGCGAAATTATCGCAGGTGTTCCACTGCGGTCTATATTAGGCCTCCTTGTCTTTATTATTTACAACTAATAACTGACATACAAGCCCAAATAAACCTATTTGCCGATGATACAAATCCGTTTATGATTGTAAACTCGCCGAATGAAACTGTAGCTGTTTTACTATCAGATATAGAAAACATCACTAAACGAATTAGAGAAAACTCAAACAGAGGAAGATCGTATATCATCTGGTTGTACTCGATAAGTCTCACTGGAAGATCTTAATTATGAGATAAGTTGGGATACTCGCAGTAAAAGACGACGTAACGGTAAACAAAAGTTAACGGTAATGTACAAACATGAACTATATAGAAGCACCATACAATTGACAGGCACAACTACCTGACGCAGTTGGAACATATAGCCAATACCTGCTTAGAAATGTATCACAGTAATGCTCGAACTGAAGCTTATTTACGTTCATTTATACCATCTTCAGTATAAGATTGAATTCGTCTTCCAGAAGAGATAACAAATGATAAATCATTTCTTTCATGAAAGAAACGCTCTCAAATTACACACACACACACGCACGCACGCACGCACGCACACACACACACACACACACAGCTCTATATTAATATCATTGCAGAACTTCTGAACACTATATATATGTGTTCCATCCCCTTTGTCCAAACAATTTTATATGGGGATAGCAGTCTAGACAATCAAGATATTACCAATATTACTGATACCGTACAATACTATATGTTCAATAGCAAATGATTCGACACATAGCTTTGCATCATAACTTCTATCCCATTTCCTGTTTCTAACAAAGTCATTTCCCACGTGAAAATAGATAATTAACTTATACTAATTTGACATTTCGCTGTCTATTGTACATGTATCTATCTTAATCATTTCTTTCCAATCTAATATTTCACTATTTCTCTAGTTAAGACTTTCTCCGAAATAATCTAAGATTCATTAGATTTATTAATACACACATTATTTTCGCTTTAAAAGGGCCTTTTCACAGCAGATTTTGGCATGTTTTGAAGTTTGTCATTAAATGCTTTATATTGATAATGTAAACATTGGATCTTAAAAGCTCCAGTAAAAAAATTCAAGAAAAAAATAAAAACAGGAAACAAAAGTAGCCCGCTGCAGGGCTCAAACCAGTGACCACCGGAGTCCTGGAGTAAAAACCAATTAGACCGCTCGGCCATCCTGCCAAGTTTGTATGAATAATGTATTTTAAACTTTATATAACCAATCTTCGTAGTTTCACAAAATTAAACGAAAACAACAGAAATCTCCAAATTATTCAATCGTTTCGCGTTGCAACGCTTTATAATTTTCAGATTTTTAAATCGTCAAAAGATGCATATAATGGCTATATTAGACCATAGTAAATGTTCAGTATTCCTGTTTCCTCACAAATATCGTAACTAAAACAAAAATTTGCAAATCTGAAACAACTTTTTTCTATTTTGTCAATTTACCAAAACGTGATAAGATCCCTTTAAACATTCAACGTAATATAATCTCTATAGAGAAGAACTCTATAAGACGTAGTCTTCCGTTATTATCTAAATCAAACAAAACGAAATTGCATTCTTTTTTTGTTTCATATATGTTAAAATGCATTTTTGTTTAAAGTAAATACGTTTACACTGTGTAAAGGCTAACAGTTTTATAACACCAAGATAAGACATTGACCCGGTTTTCAAAGGAAACATGGATCAACGAATCGATAGCAAACCGTTCCTTGGATCACCTTATGCTTGTCGTGGCTGAAGGAATGGTAATGTAGATGAGACAATTTGAAACATCATTAAATACTGTGGCATGTATGACAATTCCTGGTATTTGTATAAAAGTAAAACAGTGAGATTGTTTGAAACTAGTATATTAAATATGATACATTTATTTGCATATTTGTTAAATTGCCTAACCAAAGAAGCTTTATCAAACACATACATACAGTTTAAATAGTGTGTGTTTGTCTTAACAATTTGCATTTCAATGGGACTGATATGCATATTATATCGCCACATGCCTTAAGAAAACAAAATATTTCACTCATCTGATTATTTTTTGATAATTAACTTGTACATTGTTCTAATATCTTTACATTTTGAAACATTTGAACATACAATAAGAAATCGTTTTATTTCTTTCTTCTGATACCATTTTAGTTTTCTTGCTACATTTTGTTTATTAATGTTTTTATGAAAAATATGTGTGTCGCTTTATCAAGAAGTTGACCATCATTTGACACATAGGCGTTGAATTTTGACAAAGGATATCTTGCAATAAATTATTAAAACTGTGTTTCCTCATTTCGTCATTAAAACAAAAGAACTATTGTTTAGACACGCTTGACAGTGAATTAATTTAATTGAGACGTGATTTAATTTTTTAAATAAATGTTAAACTTAAAATTTCTAAGAAAATTCCCACCCGAACATTCAACATATCAAAGTGAAGAATTTGTAAATAATGCCATGGACTTAAAACATAATTACATTATTTTTGCATAGCATATGTAAGGCTTTAACATGCATAATGTGTGTAAAACAGTTAACACTCCCATTACCAATGTGAGCACAAATGAATCAGACATGATCCGTGAATAATTGACATTTTAAGTTGTTGTTTATTGTTGAATATTTAGTTTTATATTAAAATGATGAACACTCGGTCAAATTTTATTGAATAGCATCAAATCTTCACTGATACATTTTACAATAAAAACATTATTATCAGGTAATTCTTTGTACAAATATGTATCGCAGTAGTGTTTAATTGTTGTTAGCCGTCGCAAAAGTAAGCGAATGCAAACATCACACCATTATGTTTATATTTATAAGATGTTCGCTCGGTTTATGTTTAAGCATGTCTACTATTAAGAGAGATATGAAAAGCGAATAAAATAAATGCAGTCACACAAAGCTTTTGATGAATGGCAGCATCATGTTTCCATTACGAACTTAGCATGGAAGCATTTAATCATTATTCTGCGCACTATGTTTTGGATATTCTTTTTAGACTTCGTTCGACAATAAATAACTTTGAATGACAAGACCTTACCGCGTAGAAATAAATCATTTGTATTTGTACCTCGCGAGCATTATCGGTGAAAACTAGATGTCATTGAGTTCCGAATAACGCGTATTGCTCCTGCATGCCGTCGTTTTATTTCGAACCATTTTGTTGAGCCTCCCTCTTTCTATTCTTCTTTACTAATGGATATTCATAAATGAAATAGGTTTGCTTTGCCCCCAAATAATCACGTTGTACATATAATAATTAACTTTATAGGGGATTGCGCATCGGGTACTTTTTGCTGTCGTAAATAGTGTAATATGAAAAGAATGATATATTTATCAATTATCGCTATTCTCTAAAAACGACACTAAAACAATACGATTTTAAAATTCATTTCCCCTGTTTTTGTCGTATCTGAACTGAACTGAACATGAATTTTGATTGCTCAATACATAATTCTTTAAATATTAAATAAATCAGCATCTCTTCGACATCTGATGACACGTTGGGGAAATCGAAGCCGAAAAACATTATATGGTCCGATTCAGTTAACGCTTTCCTGGAGTCCTGTAATTCAAAGAAGTGTTCTTTATAGCTCTACTAGGTGCAACACGGCGTTAGATGTGATTGACTGCCTGATGTGAGATGATTGTGGTAGAAAGAATGGTTGATGGATATTAATACCATATATACCATGGAGCCAAATAAATCTTTATAATGCGTCCAATTCAATTATGGTGTCATTCATAAACAGAAAAAATATTCATTAACCGTTGTATAGACAATATTCCTAAACGTTCATTTAATGTTTATTCACATGCTAGACAAGTATGACACAATACTAAAGGGTAACGACATAAACAAACACAGCGAATAAAACGGGGAATGTTTGTAGAATCGATTTCCTAAATTATTGCTAATTATACATTTATTATAAATGTACGTACATACATACGTAGAAAGAAACTAGTAGCGCTGTTAAAGTATTTTTTTCAAGAAATTTTATGCAAATATTAAAACAATTACAAATTGAAAAGTAAGTTGATTAAACACTTTCATCCTCAAACTTTTTGTCTTACTCATGAACTACGTTATCAGTATGATGATCAACTTTAAATGAGTCGGTTATGAATGTGTAAGGACTTTCCAGCACACATTTCTTTGATGTAGAGGTTAGCACTGCATGCACAAGAATGATATTTCAATAATGTGGTGAATTTAAGTTAACAAGTTATATTGGTTCTTATATGGAGTTGACATGTTAATTAAATGATAACAAATTCCTATGACTTAAACATATTGTTATTGGAAAAAAATGATAACAATTATTTATTGAAACTATATATGGTGTGACACGTTTAAATAACAAACTATTATTAACAATTAATTATAAAAGCGTAACATTTTGACTTGTTTTCACAATAATTAGTAATTTTCCATCATCTCATTGTAACCTGCGTATTTGCTTTATAAAATTCACTTTGTATGATATCACATGTTTAATTGTTTGGTGTACACGTTGTTATTGTTAAATTTAAGAGCAGTTTTAAATGAAAAGCATTGTGTTGATCATTGGGATATTTTCTATTTTTGTTTCATAACTATATATTTGCGATGAATATTAGAATGATACGTATTGCACAGTTTAATTGACAAACATTCATATAGAAAAATATGCTTATATGGTGTTGTTAAGCTCAGAAAAGCGTATTCATACTCATAGATACATTATTTTAGCTAATCAGACTCACGCATTCCAGCGTCTATCAAGTTCACAAGCTACGTAAACATATGCACACACATGTGACTCAATGTTTTGCTAGATTTGATCAAACAGGATCCCGTAACATGCTGAATAACTTTCTCTCACTTATACAAGTAATCGAATTGTATTTGAACGCAAAACGAGTATTTATTGCTAGAAATGCATGAAACAAACAGCATATCAATAATCGGAAGCCTTTCATGTTGTCAAATATACATTCATATTACGGGACAAATAAATACTTATAAGGCGTCTGAACTAAAATGTCATATTATAAACAGGGCGCTCAAAATTCGTTTCATCACTAACTGAACAGTGTCAACTGAACTGAAATGCATCGTCTTGCTCTTTCCGATAGACAATGAAATCCCAGTGATTTAAAAAAAACGTGTCAAACGGTATGTTTTGTCGAAGACGTTCCAGTAACTTATACAATTATAATTTGCGTTCCACACTTTAAGTCTATAAGCAACAGTTCATACGTAAAAGGTCTATAGTTGATTTTACATCGTGTAGCTACACTCTCTTTAGTTTCATAAAATCAAAACATTGGGGTCAACATTTGCCATACACCGAAAACATTATGCCCACTTCTTTAGCTATATCATCTGTTTTATGCACACACATTGACATACACACGATGTTTGATTAATAAGAATAACATGTTTGGTCAATGGCTTTGTACTCAATTCACCGTTAAACTAAATTACGGGATTGTCATCATCTCATACTTTTAGGAATTCACCGGCAAAGTTGTTATACCATTTTATGAATCATAGTAGACAAAGAACAAATTAAAATATATATGGCATTGACCTTGATATTTTAGTTAAAACCGTCGTTTATTGGTAATATTTGACTTATAAAACAAAACGCATTGTAAATACATCAACAATTGTTTTGCTTAGTAACTGTGGCACCCAATGATAATATGATTATTGAATGATTGAATTCACACCCGCCAGCTGTAGCAGAATGTGTTCAGATTTACAGTAAATACAAATTAGTGCCATGTCGAGCTTCTCAATGAGCAAATATAAATTACTTTGTTTCAATATCAATAAATGAGATGTTTTGTATTGTGATTTCGTTTTGTATATCGACCGCCGTAACGTTTTGCCCGGAAACAAGCTTAGTTACATAGCGCAGGGTGTCGTTTCATTCCCCTTTGTTTTCAAAAAATGCCATCGCCTTTCAGCTTATGCTTAGCCTTATGGAGTTAAGCCGTATCTAATGCATGTTGTACTCCAAACTTGGTCCACAAAATATTTTGCCAATACTTTCTTAAGAAATATCGACTGGGTGATTTTCTGGAAATTAGAATCATAAACATGGTAAGCTGACCAGTGACATGTAAGAGGTATTTTCTCATGACTCAAATTACTTGTAAAATCTTAATTCAGCATATGTTACAAAATAAACACATATGCATCATATGTTATCTGATCAAACATATAACGTATTAGAACACGATTAGTTTAATTACTGGTTTTCAATCAGGGTGGTTCGAAATTCGATAGCACGTGGTGGCAAGTGGTTACTAATTGATACATTAGTTCAGTTCGCAAGACCCGCGATTTTTCTAAGAGTTGACAAGCGACGACTTACGAGCAACATTTATTTTGTAGGCATCTCTAAATGGTTACGTGAATGTTTTTGAAGAAATATAGTTTATATTTAAGAGAGACGACGGCGTGTCCTATTTTCCCCAATACTTATTCCTATGTTTGTTAAATACCAAAGTATGTACATCGTTTTAGAACGACCGTTGAAGTTATACAATTGTATTAATAAAACTTACATATTACATGTATTTCGTTTATTAACATCTGTTTTTGTAATTACGGGTTAAATACTTCTTACACGGGAAGTGTAAACTCGGCTACAGCACACGCTCTTAATATTATGGAGTTTCTATAAACAATTGGAAGTTAAATGACTACATAATTTGACGTAAAGTGCGATGATTTGAAAATTGTTTCAAAATAGTACTTCGAATGTTTTTCTTAAAAGATCAATTTAATCCTCATTAAACAGTGAAAAGTGTGTCATCTCCATGTCATTAACTGAAACTGGATATTGGATTATATCTGATTCTCTAAGGGTAATTTGCACATGTTAAGTCAGCCTGTCTGTTGCCGTGCATTATTTGATAATTATATTCTTTCAAGTTTCATCGAATTAAGAAACTAATTATTTCACCGTTTCAAATTCCCTTACTGAAGGAAATTAAATTTGTTTCTACAAAACCCATTCAGAAAATGACTAAGACTTGTCAGCAACAAAATACCCTTCACCAGCATTGTGACACTCCAATTTATTATTCATCGGACTGATTACGTTTGTGCAGGTGTTTTTTTCCAAGAGATTTCTTGAACAAGCATTGTGTTGATCGTTATGATAACAAAAACCAACAACAAAACAATCAGTTATACAATCATTTGAATCTTTGGAAGATATTTAGATTTTGTGGTGATTTTTACTTGATTTTAATTTTTTAACCACATGAACAAATTCGATTTATGTTTCTATAATTTAATGCTCTCTTTTTTTTTAATACAGGATATGTTTTAATAGACTGAAGCGCCCAGTTCAATTAGAAAAAATGTGTTTAAAACCATTCAGATTAAGCCTTTTTTGTAATTCATATGTTCATGAAACACCAGGATCGGACATGAAAATCGTCGTTTCTGTATTAGTTAAAAAACTAATATGTGTATTTCTTTTTTTCTTCAAGCGTAACAAAGTCATGAATTAGTAAAATAATTGTCATTGACGGGTAATCGTTCTTTAATTCATTTGGCTCCTTAATGTTATATGTACCGAGAACCTATTTTGTTTTATTTCATTCTGTTCGACTTGATGTTTGTCAATTAAGGATCTGGACTTGATCTTGTATTTGAAAGTACCAGCAACGAACCACTAAAGGCGGAAGCCATGGGATATATTGCGTATCTTTCATCGAGAGCGTTCATGGCATGAAAAGACAACTCGTATCGAGAGACTGATGACCAAACTCTAAGGTTTCCGTGCTGCTCTGTTAAATAACGTTGCTTTACACATGTAAAGCGTACTTGACTGCTCGGTTTGTAAATAGGCATTAATTGCAGTTAAGTTTAATTATAAACATGTTTTAAGACACCGAACCAACCATCCGTATAAGTATTAAAAGCTGATGCAACGAGTATGCGAGTGCTTATTAAAAAAAAACCCATCAACAACGATACGAGGAAAAGCTAACATTCATGTTTGGCATAACAATGAATAAATGCTATTTCTAGATCTCCCCTCTAAATCAATTATCGAACGCAATAACTTAAATATCTTCCGCAAAAGACTATGATGACACAATATCAATTTTATTATGGTGCACTATTAAATGTATGGCAATTTTTATTTTAATATTAGAATAAGGAAAACGCACTGAATAACTAAATATTCCAACCAGAGATAAAATGCGGTCTTGTGAAACAATATGTTAATGTAAATATGATCAATGCAGTTTTCGGTTTGGCATGATTTTGACCCGGTTTAAACCCCTGATGTTTTTATAGACCGATGATCCCCGCTTAAATATGTGTTATGGGATATATTGTATTATATAAACAGTTAAATATAATATAAATGGGCAGTACAAAAAGTATTATTATTATTTAAGTTTCATTATTCCTGTATCCGAATTCAGCTAATATAATTCAGCTTTATTTAAAAATGGAATGCCTCCACTATATGATCCCAAAACTTCAGAAGAGTCATGCCAAGTGTTTTGATACTTATTTTGATATGATTTACGAAGAAACCATGATTCAATGAGCTGCACGCTAAAACATCTATGGGTTACTTAACATTGGATACTATGATCTGAATGAAAGTTAAAGGTAGTAAAAGTTTAAAAAAGTTAACTCTTCTCTTATCTAGAAAACACACTTTGTTTTGCATAGTATGCATGTCCAACGTTAATAACATTCGTGTTTATTGTCAACATTATGTTATGTATGCATGAATAATCTTAATGTTGTATATACGCCATCACTTGTGCACACTTAATCATCATTACTTAATAAAATGTTTTATGAGTTTTGCGCATTGTCCTTTTCTGTATGGGCAATTTGTTACTTTCCTTATATTAACGACTAGCGGTATGTCTCTCCTTATAAAGTTCCAGATTAATATTATTCTTTAGTATGAACAGAAACTGCAGAATAATATGCATTCCAACGGTTACTTTTTGGTGGGTTCTCGCATATCGACGCTTTTCATTAACCAGTCGCTATAAATGTCTCTGATAACGTTAGCTTTCGATCTCCTGTCAGTACCATGCACAATTGAAGTCCTTTCACGTGCGACTAAGTTTCTGATGGGCTATAAGCCTAAAATATTTTGTATCAATTTTTTGTCTCAAGTTGTGATTGGTACGCATATATCAGGACGTTCAATCATTAGTTTAACTTAATTTGTCGTTTACGCGTTTAAAGCATATCGCGAATCATATAAATATCGTATACATGTCATGTGTTGTTTATTTTCTCTGTTGTATTAACATAACGCAATCTTTGGTAATACTGTTTTGCAAACGTATTGATGTACGGCGGGAACAATATAAAAACACAATTACAGTCACATATATTGTTTTGAATGCATTATATCGTATACGTGTTAAAACTAATTCTGGAAACGCAGAATTAGCACATTTATTATTAATGTTGTTGTCGCAAATTCTGTATCACTGTGGAAACCAAATCAACAAGATTACGTATTACAAACATATTGTTGTTTGCGTTCGTTGCTCATAAATCCGCAATTCCATTATGCTCCTCACCATAACCATAAAAATTATAACATCATATCTTATT
Organism: Dreissena polymorpha; assembly: GCF_020536995.1. NCBI lineage: Eukaryota > Metazoa > Mollusca > Bivalvia > Myida > Dreissenidae > Dreissena > Dreissena polymorpha. The sequence goes on from NC_068362.1 coordinate 95,856,075, forward strand.
AAGAAAATTTTTAACAATTAACTTCATAAAGTATTTTCACTTATTAAAATAAACATGCACTATCATTTATTAATGTTATTGTATATTTTTGTATATAATTGCATGAAATGGTATGTTAAATAGGTAATCATTACATACATGAATGAGATAACATCGTCGGAATACACTGGTATGTTTTAAACATAATTTTTTTTAATGTTGAGCACGCACACTTTGCAAAACATAAATATCTCTCAATGAATCGAGCCCTGTTATTAGGGTAAATGAAGTGCACACATACCAACAGCAATACTTAAAACTTGAAACATTTCATGGAGTCAAAGCCTCACATATTAATAATTTCAGAGTCATGTCCTATACATGTCAGTGCGAACAATTATTAAAACTTATAAAATCATAATTATAATTACTAGTCTGCAAACAAATAACAGCAAACAATCGAACCAACAGCAATGTGTACATTTGTACACGCTGGTTGAACTATTTCCAAAAAGAGTATTTGATTGAAAAGCAGCAGTCGAAATAGCGCCAGCGTATAGATTAGCAACACAAACTATTCACGCAAAACTGATTGTCGATAATTCGGATGCATCCGTTATGCTAAGACACGAACTCCTGAAAACTTATCCCCAGCGGCAGCTGCATATTATCTGTGAAGATCATTTACCGTAAGATAACCTTTAGACATATTGGCAGTACCATTTGTCAATACTGTTATCAATTGTTGTATGATTACCCACGGCGTACTGCTGCCCTATCACACATGTAGATGTCTTTTTGGTCATGCAAAGGTAAAAACATGTGCACAGCATATGAGTGTTATAAAGAGAAGATTGAATTTCGTATCTAACTGGTTAACGTAGAAAATCGTAATCACAAAGTTGGATGAAGCCCGTCGAAACCTTATGCAAGTATTTCGATATCAATAAAGTTTATGGAAATAATAATTCGTATACGTTTTTGTTGCGGATAAGACATTTCATATACTCACGTGTAATTATTTTAATTTCACGAGAAGCTGAAGACTTTCTTCGAAATTCAAGCTGAAATGCTTATTTAAACTCATGCGTCTTAGGAGTGTCACACACTTTCGCTGTTGCTTGTGTTGGTTATAAGTTTTTTTTTCTCCCGCTGTTGCATCTTAAATTTAATGTTACATGTCTTGTACTTGATTGATAATGAATATTTTTTTTTGGACAGAAAACATAATTTTCTACCACTTAACTTACAAAATGCATCGATTTCAACATATCCGACTCGAGCACAAGTTTGAAAAATTATCACTTGAACTATGTCTTCATTGTTTTCTCCAACGTCTAACGCGAGATGCTTAACACATTGTATTAGTGCGATTATGTGTTCGGTTAAGCTTCACGAAACATTTAAATTTAAATTATTAAACAAAGTAGTGGTACTTGCCAATATGTTTTGTATTGATCATATTCAGGTAAATCGACTTTCACCTATTTTTCATTTCGTAAATTAAGTGTGGAGCGCCACGTTATTAAGACATTGGATTTACTTGCCGAATAAAGCATTATCCTGTTTGACACAATACTTTTTTGTGCAAACTTATATTCATTCCGTATAATATTATATACATACAAACGTAGAATAGTGTATACATCCATACAAAGTATTATGAAGTAAATATAATATAATAAATATACTTGTAGTAAAATCAACATACATTCATATAATATTATAATTGTGTTATAGTTCAAGTATTTTAAAACAACAAAAAAACATAGCACAAAGTAGTTCAAGTACAGCTTTTTTGATGGGTACATACATGTTATATAATAAATATAATTGTAGTACATTCAACATACATTCATATTATATTATAATTGTGTTATAGTTCAAGTATTTTACAACAGCAAAAAAACAACAACACCAGTTTGTTCAAAACAAACTAAATTAATGTTGAATAAAAGTATGTATATCATTTAACATAAAATACTGCACTTAAGAAAATTTAATAGTAAGTGCTGAATTGCATTGTATACGAAAACTGATAATGCAGAGTTTACAACGACAACAAATAAATATGTTATAAGCATTATTTATATTATGTGTTATGATTAGTTATATCATTATATGAGATGCCAGTAAATATTTCAGCCAGAGACCATATTTTTAATTCTTCTTTTGAATAAATTGTATTTTTGTAAATTTCAAAAGTTTGTTTCATACTGTTAACAAGTCCGTATTTTGAAGGAATTCTGTTTTTTCTTTGCAATAAAAGATGTACCTTTTAAGCTCTGGGCATACTATATTTAATAATTCCAAGTACTAGATCCTGACATGTAATGTGAATAGTGTTGCTTGGTCTACTTCTACAAACAATATCAACAACAAATTCAATAATTTCTTGGATATTTGAACAGTACAAGTGCATTATATTTTCAACTTCCAAATTACAGAATATACATAAATTATTTGGAGCAAATTTCATTTTGAACAAAAGGGATTTTGTCCCAAATATTATGTGGACTATTCTGAATATGAGCCATCTAATATAAGTTTCTTTAGTTAGATTGAATACAAGTGCATGTTCTTTTTTCCATTCAATATTTAAAAATTCTGAATTCCATTTAGTATTACAAGCTGGAATGTCATTGTTTATAATTAATGTTTAATAAATATGTTTCTCTTCTTTAGGGCTGGTTACAATTGGTTTTATGTAAGTTGGTTATATAGGTCCTTTAGTGTTTTTGTCAAAAAGTGACAGGTCTTCATTTTTGTCAATGTATTTCTTTATTATGTTTATTAATCCTTGGTACAATAGGAAGTTTAAGTTTGTTCCAACTTGTGTATCCAAAGATTCTTTGGAAATAAAGCAGTTTCTTTCTACGAGTATGTCTCTCACAAACCGAATACCTCTTTCATATAGACATTTAATATAAATATAGCTATTGCTAATTTTAAAATTATTATTATAAAAGAGAGGCATATCCAGAATATCATCACAATTCAATATTCGAAGCTTTTCAATATACAATATATAGTTTTTCAAGACATCAAGCCACAATTTATTTTTTAAGTGCAAGCATATTTTTTCGGCATACATTTTACCAGTATTGAATACTATTTTAAAATCTATTAACGATCTAGGCAGTAAATAACAATTACATTAGCCTGCCACTGTTCTCTTAAGCCATGTTATTTTCATGTAATTTTCAAAAGAACATATATCTACCATATTTAACCCACCTTCGTTATAATCCTTAACAATATTTTTTTTTTCAATTTTGCATGGTCCTGCCCAAATGAAGTCATAAAAGTGTTTATTTATAGTTTTCAGGGTATCTATGCTTGGTGTTGGTAATGATACAAATACATGTGTAAGTAGAGGTATAAACAATGATTTGACAATGGTTATCTTTCCTAGAGGAGTAATGTTTCTGCGATTCCAATGACTTATTGATCTTTTAATACTTTCGATTTTGTTTTCAAAATTTGACATTACCATTTTATCTAAATTGATATCAAACACTATCCCAAGATTTTTGAAGGTAGTAGCTTCCCATGTCAGTTTGTTTTTAGTTTTTATAGATCTAGTACTATATTTCATAGAGCCTATCCAAATTAAATTAGTTTTTTCATAGTTAACGTGAAGCCAAGAGTATATTGAAAATTCATAAACCATATCTTATGTACAGTTAAGAGATGATTCCGATCCGTCCAGAAATAAAGATGTATCATCAAAATTTTTATATTTTATATTGTAAGTCATTTATAGTTATGCCTTTAATTTCTTTTCTTTCCCTTATTTTAATAGCAAGAATTTCTGCACAAATAATAAAAAGGTAAGCGCTGATTGGTTCTCCTTGACGACATCCCCTTTCTATACTTAAAGTATCTGACAAGAACCAATTTATTTGTATGGAGGCCATGGTTTTATGCAGGAACAAAAATTTCCATTTAGGAACATTGGTATAAAATTGAAAAAACTAATAGTTGTTTCCATAAACTTGAAAGACAAGGTATCGAATGCTTTTTCAAAGTCAATCGTCATATTAAGTAACCCAGGTAAATTATTATCTTCAGCATATTTCAAGATATCGTAAAGCAATCTGGTGTTTTCACCAATAAATCGACCTTTAATGAAACCTGTTTGATCTTTGGAGATAACAAGTACTGTCTTTAATCTATTTGAAATGGAACCTGATGCTAATTTGTAAAAAAACATTTAATAATGTCAATGGTCGTAAGTTTTTCAGGTAACATTTCGGCTAGTTTTCTTTCGGGATACAAGTAATAATTCCATGTTTTTGTGTGTTATGGACTAGGAATTTGTAATAAAAGCATAATTAAGACTTCTCACTATGAAGTGGCCTAACTTATTCCAAAATAACTTAAAGTATCCCGCAGTGAATCCATCAGAACCTGGACTTTTATCATGTTTCATATGTTTAAGTGTTATTGATACTTCTTCAATGTTAAGCAGTCCTTCTAATGAGTCAGATTGCACTTTATTCAATTTAGGTATAATATTATTACATAGATCAGCATTTATATCGTATTTTATTTCGTTGTCATTTCATTGTATAATGTTTTTTTTAGAATGAAACAGTTTCTTTTAAAATATCGTTTTCCTCTGTTAACTTAGCCCTGTTTTCTAATTCAATAAAAGGTATCGACTTATTTGTATAAGGATTAGATTCGAGCAAAAGTATTTAGTGGGGTTTTCTCCATCTTCTATCCATTTAGCTCTAGAGCGAAAAAGAGATCCTTTAAGTTTATTTTCCCTTACAGTTTCTAATTCATTTTGTAGCTCACGAAGTTGGTCTGAATTAGTTTCTGTCAAGGATTTTCGAAGTACAGTCCAACCTGTCAATAAAGACCACTCAAGGGATTTGGTCGTTGTGGTCTTTGTTCACAGGTGGTCTTTATTCGCAGGGTCGATCGAAACTTTGCAAAATATGCTAGTAGTTTTTTAACAGGTACCTTATCTATGTATGTGCTCTATTGTTTAAATGTTTGAATACTTATGCATGTATAATGAAATAAAGAATTGAAAACACAGTTTTGTTTTACATTTGTATATTTATTCGGGTTGTATTTCTATTCCCTTACGTTTTTATTATTTATTTAATTTATCATATACTGTATAAATAACTATTGACATACATGTATACGTACATGTACATGTAATTCTACAAAGAACAAAGTACAAAATACACATAACATAGCAAACATTTATACATGAATCACTACTACACAACCAGTAAATGCACTAAGTCATTCACTGACGCGAATTCCGACTCACGCTTAGGGCGTTTACTTTCACAGTTAACGTTCTCCTCGAATTCGTCCATAATCTCATGTTTACGCTTTAAAATGCTCTGAATTTGAGTTTTTCCTACACCAAGATCACTAGCCACTCGTCTACAACTGTGTCCTTTACATAACAAACTAATGACCTTAACGCGTTCTTCCAACGTCAAGAGCTTACGCTTGGAAGCCATGATGGTTAACTTGAACTGACAATTTACTTTTCTATAATCTATGAACGTCTTATTACGGAGAAATCTAAGAAGAGAATGACAATCAAAATGTTTGTCTTTAATAGGCATCGTAAATGATATGAAACCGTTAATTTCCTTAATGAGTTTATGAAAGCCACAAATTTGTTTTTGATATTTTCGGCAATTAGTACATTAATCGCGAGTCACTTAAATACAAAGGCAAATTTTTACACTTTTGACAAACTGTCAAATGCATAAAAGAAGCAGCCGACTACCAATTAGCAATGCATGCTAAATAAACAAACAACTGCTATCGAGTGCAATAAACTGTCACTTGCCAATATCTCCATAGCGACCGACGAGTTCACTGGTAAGATGTGTATCACGTGACTACGCAGCGTCCTGGTGGCCATTTTGTGTTTTGAAAGTTGCGAAATCGTTGATTTTTATGATTGCAGTGGTCGTTGTAAGCTATCAAAATGGAGATTTGGGAATGTAAAAGGGTGGTCGTTGGTCTTTGTTCACAGGTGGGCTTTATTCGCAGGTTCAATATATAGTGAAATTGTTCGGGAGGAAATCGGTGTGGTCGTTATTGACTGTTGGTCGTTATTAACAGGCGGTCGCTCGGGCAGGTTGGACTGTATATCAATTTTCTTAATTTAATTCGATTTCTGGTTTTTGTTCTGTTTAGTTTTATGTGATGAAAATGAAATAGTTTTTCCTCTTATTTCCATAATTAATGTTTCCAGAAATAATTGGTCGTTGATAACAAACTGTATACTGTTTGACACAATATAAAGAAGTGAAACTCAAGCTGCTGGAGCAGTATTGAATTCGTATTATAAACAATAAGTTGGTCCTTTTTTAAGGCAAGTGCCCGATTGCCACAAACAGTACAACCCAGCACAAATCAGCAAAATACAAAACAACATAAACACATATAAGAATAAATACTTATTTTGATGACATCCAAAACAAAAGTCAGGACAAATAATTCAGAATTGTCAAAGGTCATCCATTTAAGATAAAATGTTCTCATTGGAGTTTATTTTTAAGCGCAATAGTGTTTTACAAATTCAAGACGCATAACCATTTTACATTTGTTCAATTTTATGTGTATACAATTTATTTTTGAATGTTTCCAGCATTTTCCTTTAGATATTTTTGAGTCCATAGTTTCACCAAAATTTGCCAACTGAGTAGCCTTTTTGTATTTGACAAATTAAGTGGAGCAGAATTTTGCATTCACATTACAGAATATAATGCATTGTAGTGTTGATATATTATTTGAAAACAAAAAATGCAAAAGAGTTGACTTGTGGCACTATTGAATTGTAATTGAAAGTCGTTCGGCGAGTTCGTGGAACGAACTTGCCAACTTTTTTTACATAGTGAGGAAATACTGCATGACCTTTTCTAGAACATGAAAAATAGCTGACTAGGATCTTGGAAAAACCGTTGTCTTTCTTGATAAAAATCATTTAAGTTCACGAAATATTTATTCGACATTCAATGACATGAGAAAAATCGACAAACATGTTAAACTGTGTGAATATAGGTGTATGTATCACGAAAAAACGAAAGTGATTATGTTCACATGAACTTATATTTCATGCTAACGGTGTATGTGTGTTTGATAATGGTATTTATCATCTACAATTAGAATTTCGACTTAAAATATTCGTAAACAGTTTCATCATTCTATGTTCAGAAACATAACTTAACCCCCTTAAGATGAATGAAGCATGCACACAATACGCTGTTTGTTCATTTAACCTTTGAGTTAGCCGTGCACAGATTCGCCTAAACCAGTACGTAGAAATATCTTATTCACTTTAGCATATTATGGCTCATCGTGATACAAATTCATAATTTTAGACCTTCGATATAATTTGGGATTTGGGTTTCAATTGTTTTGATATTATATAAGATTGTGTAATGATATATACGTTTTACCAGGTAAAACTTGTATCAGATAAGCGAACCTTCTGTAATACTAATAAATAAACGTATTAATGTGTTTCTATTCTCCGTTTATCAAAATTAGAAAACTGATACATATGGTTGTCTTTGTTGAAAAACTACGTGCAACTAATTTACAGCAATCAGAAAATTTTGTTAAGAATAATAACCCTGTGACATTATTTTGAGTATTATAATTTAAAAATGCACTCGATCATATGTAAATGTGTGTTTTTTAACACTTTAACATATCATTAAATGTACATGTCACAAAATGAAGTATAATAAACTATGTATAACGCTATATAGATTTCCATTCAAGTATCACGGTGGCGGTACATTTTGTATCATTTTGGAGTGTGATTTTTATACTGATTTTCATTAACCTGAAATTCAATATAATTATTCGATTGAATGACAAAGTCACTACTTTGTATTTGAACATGAACCCTGATTATCCTAACGAAGAAACTGATGTTGAGTGTTTTAGCACTGGAACAAGTAATAAGGACTTCTTTTAAAAATTGAATCTGTTATATTTTGATATTTATAATGTATGGTGGAGAATCGTCGCTTAATTACAAAGAACACATAAATTAATAAATTACGTTAATAATTAGTATTCAAGAATTTACTGTTATGAAGTATACATACATACAAATAACGTAATTGCTATTACAGAGGAGTTTGAGAACAAAGCTACATGTTTGAATAAGGTCAATACTATAATTACTTTTATATTCAATAACATGGTTTGTTTCATAGTCTAATTACGATAAATAACGAAAATAACGGACAGTCATTTCTCCATTCAGTAAATGCTGATGTAGTTTGTTGTAAAAATGAAGGCAATACTTAGCGTACTAAATGTAACAAAAGTAAACGCTCGTGTATTTGTGAATCGTAGAGAATTTAACATTCAAAGTCCAGTTATTATCGATCGAAAAAACATTTACACAATCTTAGCTGAATGTTAATTTGTTGATTCAATTTAAACACACATTGTCAATGAATTAAATTGTTATTTGAAAGACTAGAAAAGTCAATTAAGCTGCGAATTTAAGTTCTGTACAACGTCTTATACACCGTTGTGCATATTAAATGAATTACGAACACATCAATTATTTAGATCGGAGGATAACGTCATTCAATTAAGAATTGTCTTTACTAGATTATTTTTGTGCGTTTTATGGAAACATCGAAATTGAACAGCATGGTTGAACTGCATGTAAATGACGTACACATGAAAAGGGACTTCCCGAAGATTAAGATGCGACTCAAGCTCCTTCTTCTATTAAGCATGGTTCGACAAGATAGATAATGTCTAGTTAAATAGAAGATTTAATTGAATAGCATGAAGTTGAACCCATAAGAAATGTTGATATATTAAGTACCAATTTTTGTAATGACTGCTTCTGTGTGGGCTGGATGGTTAATCGTTAATTTAGGGTGCTTTTTTTCAAATGGTTGGACGAGTTCGTTCGGACACAATGTTCGATACATGATTTGGGATCATTCCATTGGCCTAACGATTATATATCCTTCGATATAAACACAAGACAGTACTTAATGTTCACAATTTTCTGTTTGAATTAATAATGTATACACAGATATATTGGTGCAATATGCAAAATGAGTTCCCTACCAGAGCTTTATTCTAATTTGCGTTGCTGGGATATATTAACACTTTAAATATATTCACTATCTAAATATTTAAGTTATTTATATACAGTATTATGTGTGTAAAATGCAGATGATATGAAATGCATTTCGTTCCTGCGAAATAGAAACCACCTTGACTGAAGTGTAATATTCATCGCAGGAAAGTGTATTACCGATATAGAGAACGGTACTCATATTAATTCCACATATACCGATTCAATTTACTAATTTGGCACATATTAAATCGTATTATTTATTAAAAACATTAGTTGCTCAAACAATGAAAACGAAGATGGCGCATTTGTTAAAACCAATTAGCAGTTCGGGTTTTACTTAAAACACCGCAAGTCTTATTTATTCATTCCATGGGATAATGTGTTGCTATGATGCATGCTTACTATGAGCGTTATGCGTGTTGTATTTACGGCTATAAAAAGGTAACGAGAATTCTTTATACACGTTTATAAATGTTCAGTTAAATATGGCCTAAATGCAACAACAATTTACTCAGCTTGATAACCATACTGATTAAGTTCTCTTAGTGCATTGTATAGCAATTATATAATATCGGATGGCTTCATCAAAGCAGCAGGATTCATCAATTGACGTCTGTACAAAACAGAGTGATGATAGCACACAAACAGCATCTAATCTAATTACATTTTCCATATTAATTCATAAAACAGATAATATAAAAATGACACTCGAGGGACGGATTCGCACTCGAGAGACAGATTCGACTCAAGTCTGTCTTATACTGAGTGAAATAAACTGTTTACCATTTAAACGATATATTCTCCAGCTAGATTATTAATTACTCTAAACACAGGTGAATAAGTGGAAAATACAAGTGACAGACAGCCTGATCATTTGGCTCTAAGTGTAATACAATAATACTGCTTTAAAAAATACAAAAGATTTTCTCTGTTTTTCTCTTTTAAATAAAGGTTATGAAGTTTTAATAAACACAACTATTTCGCCGCTACATTTATTTAGTATTCGCGATGTGCAAGCTAAATGAAAGGATTCGAAAGAATGTTAATAAATGAATTATAAGTTATTACATATTTAATGTCATGAGTCTTATTAATTTGATTTTTAAATCATCTGCGATTTCAAAATTAATATTATTTCGAAATGTGTTTTTTACTAATGGCTTCAGTTGAAGTTTAATTTTCAGAACATAAAACTGCGGCAAACGCTTGCGGTTTTTGACTAGGAATGCATATAAACATTTGAACTTCTGCAAATGAGATTAAGATAACCATATCTACTCAGCAGCACATGAAAACCCGTTTTTTTGTTCTCTTAACAAACAGCCGATCAATCATCTTGAAATATTACTATCAATAAAGTATCAGTCGAGACAAGCGAATTTTTGTTTTGTGTTTATAAACAAAGCATCCCTATAACGCGAGTTATCCTTGAAATTGTTCGATTTCCATTAAGTTAAGACGTACATATGTTTATTATAAATTACACATTACGAAAATGCTTATACATTTCGCAAGAAAGACGTTTGTAACGGTAAACTGACATGGGCTCTTCATATTAATCGAATCGTGTTTAGCGGTTATTATAAATGCAGTAAAACTTATAAATATTTATATTTTTAGAGTCATCGAATTAGGAAAGTGAAAACAGTAGTTAAGTATATATATTGGTTAATACCATTGCCATCACTGATTTATATATTCTTACATTAACATCTATCGTTGTACATTCAGTGTAACTCACTATTTCGCTTGTCGTCAAGTATTATATACCTCCCAAGAGGGTGTAAACTAGTGGTTGGAATCGGTTCCCCAAAACCGAGCCGATTAATCGGAGGCCATTATCAGCGATAAATCGATTGATCAGCATTTTTAACAAAAAATGAATTTTTTATATAATTTTACCATTTTTTGTTTTTATTAGCATAATATTGCTATATTTTATCAAAAAGAGCTTTATCATGACTATTCCTTATGTGTTTTGTGATTTAATAATAAATACATGCTTCGTGTTCGAATTAGTGAACAATTTGTGGCTGCAATGTTACGTACTGTCTTGAAAACGGCATTAAACTCCAATAACAACAACAAATCTTGTACAGAGTGAAGAATAGTACACTTAACAGATTAGTAAATAAAAACAGATGTTTAAAAAGCTTCATTTTTTCATCATAATGGTCCAAGAAAAACCATTAAAAACACATTATACATAAGAGGTGTGCATACAACAGATGACGGTTATGCTTTTGGGTCAGCTCAGTTTAAAGAGAAAATGAGGAGGTACTCCAAGGTTGCGGGTTCTTGTCCCATGTTGTGCCCAATTTACCCATATCATTCACTTTTAAAAGAGGTTTCTTGAGAGAATCTAACAATAGAAATAACCACAACATAATGAGTGCAGATTTTTATAGGTAAGAAATGAATTAGGACATATATGACTTCTTCTATATGAACTTTGAAAATTGACAAAATAAACAATGTAACATCGTATATATAAAAATACCAAGGTTCGTGTACTGTTTTCTGCAGTAATTACAAAACACATATTTCATATCAAGGTTCCCGTCCTTCGCTTGTTTAGTAGGATCGATCGGTTTGACACTAATATGGTTCCAAACTTCAGAATTTTTCTTAGATTTTTTAGGAAAAGGAACAAATTCTTCTCTGACAGACATCTTGAATGAATTGCCTATACACATCCGTATTACGATCGCTGATTGATTAAAAGGGTTGTTTTTATCCAATAAAAAAGCTCGTTCCAGTTGAGCGGTAAACAGAAATGGTCTAGTTAAATTTTTTTATCGAATTATCGGTACGGTAAAAAAATTCGTCAACTTATTGTATCGAAATTTTCATCGTCATCGTCACGTCAGCAGAAATTCGTTGACGACGCGTCGACGATCTGATTCATCAACTCACCACTAGTGTAAACCTAAATTAACAAGCCCGTCTATCTGTAATTCTGCCTGTCTGCCCAAAGACCTATAGAACGCAGTGCTTTTACACTCTTCATAAGTACAACAATTGAATTGTATACATTTTCCATAATATAATCTATCAATACTATTACGTTATTTATTGGTCCCGTAACGCCCATTTTTTTTCAAATGTTTATGTCTCAGACATGATTGCCAAAACGTATAATAAAACAACGACATGCAATTGCTGGGGTTATTGATCACTTCTGTGACAAATTTAATTACTTTTATGTCAATATTTCATGTTTAATATATTTTGCATCATTGTTTACCAGACAGATTGCCTTCTTTATTAAAATATCAAAATTGAAAGATAGCTTGTTTTAAAATTTCACACTTTTCTTTCTTACCATATATTCATTTCCTAAATGAAACAATATTGATGAGCGCAATGATGTACGAACAATCAGAATAAAGAAATGTCAGTAAATAAAATAACGCATTGAGTATCTTATAGTTGAGGGTATATAACAAACACTTGGTACACTGATGAATATAATCGCCTAAGGTGATCATTAAGCGATGCATACCAAACATATATTCGTTCGCTTTCAGGCTAATACCGAGTTTTATTTTGTTAGAAAAGCGAGATAATAAATACTTTCACGAATGCTTTTATGTATCCTACCCCATATTTTCATATAAGCGTTAAATGGTAAAAAACACAATAAACTGAATCTAACATTCAGCAGTTATATGGTACACGATGTGTGATATTTCCGCCATTCGAAATATACCTTAACAATTTATACAAAAGCATCGAACTATTTTCTGGATACTAGTAATTATATGTGACCACATCATCGTCACTCTGATTTGTAACTTGATAATTTACTTAAATTGAATTTTAAATAATACTTTTAAAAAGTGTATGTTCCAACGCTCAACAGTTTTCATATAATTTTAACTTTGGTAATATAATATCAATAATAACGCAAACAGAGCTTTACAAGCGTTAAACATAATTTATTTCTTATATGAGAGTAACTATCGGTAAATTTCATGGCTTCAAAACGGTCACAGCTTTTGTTAACTTATTTACGCAAGCGGGAATGATTTCAAAGCATTTTATACGCACACAATTCCTATTTTTTAGTCCAAACTGTTTTTAAAAAGTCGAATTGGGCAATGAGAATATTTTTTTTTAATCGGCGACAATGTCATACTAATAATAATCACGCAAAACTCATCATAACAAAAAAAAACAACACAAAATAGAACACATTTCAATTTGGACCTGATTTCAGTGCGCAACATTCAGTCCATGTTGACCTCCTTTGAACAATAAACAATGGAATAAAACAAAACGCCTTAACACGTCAAAATGTTAATCGTTTGAAACAGCTTACTTTAACAAGTTGCATAATATTCGAAAATTAAATAAATATTTCCATAAACGCGAGTTAGCAAAATTGTAAAATAGGCTATAATATCTTTAAAATCAAAACAGCTTCACCGTGTGATAAAAATATAAAAACACATCTAAAATTTCGATTCGGAATAATTGTGATTCATAACACAGCAAGTGCTATAACACAATTATAATGATTTAAATTTTGAAGCGATTACTAAAACAAGCGTTTATACACAAAAAATACTAGAACTTGTCACTGTTTTGAAGAAATGTACCACTTATTGATTGAGATCCGTTAAGATATTAAAAGGAACGTATATAGTAGTAAACTAATATATACATATATATACATTTGTTTTGTATAGTTTTTATACCAAATGATAAAATATGACATTTCTTCAGTGAAATAACAGCAGTGAAAAATAAACAAATTGTTATTTTTCACCGGTGAAAATAACACATTTTCGGAATTACTTTTTCTATTTTTAGATTATCATATCAAGATTTACTTCTCTTGTTTGACCCACTTAACATGTACTTGTTCGACCCACTTAACAAGTACAAGTACTTGATTCCACCGAATCCAACAAATGTTCTTTTTATTTTATGCTTTTTTTCACCAGTTTTTAACATTGTAAAAGAGTTAAACCGGAGAATTTCGCTGGTATAACAAACACTACTGACGTCATTTTGTGTATTGAAATGTATTGAGGCACGCCACGGGAGAAAGGGTAACTTTTCAGCGAAAGGGAAACGGCTGTTAATTATTTTATTGAAAAAGGGGCTTACAAGAAACAGAAAACTTGTTCATGTCAGTGTTAGATCGTTTGTTATTTCACTCGTGATCAAAGAAAAATAATTTTTCACTCGTGGCGAAAATATATTTTCTATGATCACTCGTGAAATAGCAAACGGTCTTACACTGACATGAACAAATTTCCTCTAAATAATAAAACATTATGAAGGGAAATATTAAATTACTATATTGGTCTGACAAACGTTTAAATCACCCAGAGACTGATGTTTTTCTTGCCATACTTTCAAAGCATATTTGTCCTATGTTGTTTGTTCGAGGATTTGATGTAAATAGTGATTGTTATACAATCATGGTATTTTAAATGTTCATAGATATAAAAACGTGATTGATCAATTAACGTGGGTATCAACTGATACTTCACCATCGCCTTTTTTTATCGCAGCGATTCCACACACTTGAGAACATGATATGTGAGTAGACGTTACATGTTTCGCCAAAGGCACATTCGTGTGTCGAATAACGTATTTTTGTATTTATATAGAATACCTCATTGAACAACCGCGCTATGCTTGCTCGAGGATATAGATGGGCATAAAAATGGAAGCTTTCAAATATACAACAACATATATAGCACCACTTATACACGACAACACTCAGTCGCATATGTAAAAAAAAGATTTGTGAGAAAACCTAGTACTTCCAACTTTAATAATACTAATTTACTCTGCCATTTCCGACATCATTATTGCGAGTCTCGCTTGTAGTTTTCCATGGATTTGCTTTAACAGAACTTTGCTTCATGTGTAACATCTAATAAAAACACGTTATTTAACGTGATTATATAAACGAGCAGACGTGTTTTTATAAGCAAAGATGCTTGAAAACTTGAAAGTAATGTTAGTCTTTTAATCTTTTTTTTGTAATAATGACCTTATATTTGTAGACAAGATCCATTTTCAATAGTTGTTGAACATTGCCTCATCGACGCGTCCGGGGAAGGTGATATAACCCACTTACCGAACATAATTTCCACTCTTGGTGTTGGTAATATGCGATGTTTTACATTTACAGCAAAGACAAGTAAGTGGCAATCGTTCATACATAAAATAAAATAATCATTTATCAACTCTCTCGCGAAACAGCTTCATCGTACACAGTTTTATTGTTAATCGCAATATGAAGGAAAACATTGATTAAGCTGAAATGTTGGTGGTGTTTCATCAATGGAATCATAAGTTCTATTTATACGATCATTCGTGTAGATTGACGCAGTTCTTTCTGTTAATTATATCTTGTTGATCATGCATTACATAAACATTGCCCCTACTACGACCCGCGTACAACGTGCCACTCATTTGGGTTTTAGTCTAAGGAGAGAATCCCAAAGATATTTAACTACAAACGATAAAAAATTACTTGTCAACCTTTAAATTCCATGAACAGTTTTAGCTGTTAGTAAAATGGACTTAAATAAACATAAATTGAATTGTTTAGTTTTTACAGTTAAACATAACAACGACATATTTTCGGAAATAATGTATCCATGCACATTCAACACCAACTCATAATGAATGTTTTATTTCGCATAAATCCTAAATACATGAAATAGACATAAATGCATATGGTTTAAGATATGTAACGCATCATTGTTTACAAGCTAGACTAAAACAGTTGTTACAAAACTGATTTAATAAAATTTTAGTTCAATAAATACGTATATGCTTTTTACATTCGATACATAAAGGTCTTATTTTCTTAATATGGAAAGTAATCAATAGCAACAAAGACAAAGACATGAACATAACGAACGTTGTAATGATACCGTTATATATTTAACATCGATTTGATTTCAAATAGAAGCACACGTAGTATAGATATACTTTTAAACCTGTTGAAAATATGAGGGGCAAAAATGGCAGTGACGGAAATATTTATCAATCCTTACACTATACCATGATCACTTAAATGTTCAGACCGAAACGGCGGTTCATAAAACGGCTATAAAGTCTACTAATTCTGAACTTGAGTTTTACATTCATATACCAGTGTCGGAAAAATTTCTTATTTTTCAAGTAGCCCACTGGGCTACCAATAAAAATATTTGGCCGCCCATAAAATTTACCTGCAAAATGATAAGAGGCAAGTTTTCATCTTTATTTTATTTCTTCATTTACATATACATAATATGTATACATACATATACATATACATAATACAGCAAGTAGTCTAATGTACACAGTCAATATCATAAATTTATGTTACAGTACAGGCACCGTGTACTTAAATGTAAATGTACAAAAGAAAATCATATACTACATGTAGATATTACATGTATGTGCACATGTATGCGTACTTAAATTCGGACGGTACGTAAAGTCGAAAACGTTAATAAAGCGTTTAGGTAATCAATACTATTGACTCTTATGGTGTTAATCAATGCAATTGCCCATTTTATCAACAAATACCGAGTTTCAAAAAATCAAGAGAGTATTAAATCATTTATTTACTCGTGTCCGACTTTAAGTACTGTCCGAATATACGTATTTCATCCGTATGTTACGACACTTGTGTGCAGTCAGTATACAATACAGTAATTGTTTCAATAATGAAGGAACTGATACAGCGTAACGGTAACGATACAGCGTGTTTACATTATATTTTATTAAGCGGAAATGTCAATGCCAAATAATTCGCGAGATACCCCGGTACTTAAGTTAAAATTCACAACGAAACTTTTGATGGAAATTAAATGATCTCAATGTTGTACCCGCTTCGAAATTTTTATTTACAAATAAATAAACCCACGCCAATTTTCGCGCGCTTTTTATCAAGACAAAGAAATTCATTTATTTAATGTAGAATTTGTAACCTAAAATAGCTGTACACGACGCGTGCAATCCGTGTCAGGTGATTTACGCATGTTGCAATACCTCGGTCCTGATTGGGAGCTTATTTCATCATATCTTTAAATAGAACATTATGCCGAAATTCATTTGACCCTTTCGAAAATTTCAAACGTTTGTGTCTATGACTCTTATCGTCTATATTACCCACCCATAATTTGGTTTTAAAAATATAAATCGGGCATATATGGGATATCGATTAACAGTCGCTTCTTTAATCCAATCATTAATTGACAATGCAAACTAATTAGCAGGTGTTAGCCGCGTTCACACCGTTGTAATTAATATTCATTTTCGGTTTCGTTACCGTTTTGAAGAATCCGCTATTGTTTTGATTTATTTAATGTTCGGCGTCCTTGGATATTTACCGACATCAAAAACGTTGTCGCTATTACTCACTGTCGCGGTTAACAAAGAATTCCAAATTGCGAAATGATGTTGCATCATGCGCGCCAACTATCATACCGGCTCTCATTATATTATTAGCAGATGTTGATTCTGATTGGATGATTAAAATACACTGTTACGGTTTACAATCGACATTACCGCAAGTGATTGATGACTGATTAGATAATTGATTGCACTTTGTAACCGGATTTTAAGCCATACACAGTGTACAAACACATGGTCAGCGTGTTTATTCTACGTATGTCTGTCAATAAACCGGGCTACCGCTCTTATAGATTTATAGTAGCCCGGCGGGCGTCAGCTGGAAAATTTCAGTAGCCCGATGAAAAATTTCGGTAGCCCCCGGGCTCCGGGCAATGGATTTGTCGGACACTGATATACACAATACGCCCTTTCATACAATGTTTTATCTACATTTAGGTACTATTTTCATATAACAGTGGTAATCAGTTTATATATACAAAATGTTTATCAGAATTTTTTATTAGACAAACCTATATGATAATTAAATTTTATCCAACAATGACAAACAAAAGAAATGTTTCCAACATAAAATACCAATATGAAGGCTATATTGGGGAATTGGGTTTTAAAATTAAATATCTTAACGCGCAGTGCTAATTAACAAATGCACGCTTGAGCATTCAATTATCTACATATTTTGTATATACCTTAATCAATGAAGAATACGGACTATGTATGCACAAAACCTATATATTTGTATCAATATCATAGTATTCTTTTTAAACAAGTGAACTCCAACAACTATTTATATAATCTAAGAAAGTTTCTTTACAAAGTAGTATGATTTTCATGTCTGATAAACCGCATGTAACATAAAATGATGCAGCAGAACCTTTTTAAATGCCGTTCATATTTATGTCTAATTTGATTTCCTTCAGCACTGGAAATATTAGCTAATGGATTTAAGCGAATGAAATCTTGAGACAACGAGCACCGATATGCATCAATTTGTAATTATATGACATTTAATTCTGATTATGCATCCCTCCATTATGTGCAAGAAAATTTCGAAACATTGGTTATCTGATTATCTTGCTCTGAGTTAAACCATTCTATCCCTAATTGCCACGACAACTAAACCATGTGACCGAGCGATCCATTGGCATGTGGCTTGGAAAGCCTTACTATGTGGGCTTCATTGAGTTTTGAAATCAAAGTTTTGTTTATCCACTTTTCCCTCTCTTCATCGGCATTGGCACATTTACAAAACGTTGCGATGAATGTATCCCTAAATTCCTTTGACATCGAACAATACAAAACAAAGTTTACACCGTTATTCAACAATGAAGCAATGTCCAAGATATCTCCAAGAGGATTATACACTTCATCATGTAGTTCATGCATAAAGATCATAAGCAACTTCAGGATTCCGTGTGGCAGCTCAACAATCAAGAATAGTATAACCACTACCAAGAGCATTGCCGTCGTGCGGTAGTGTTCTTGGTGCTTCTCTACATCATCCTTGCGCATTCCTTGTGATTTAACCTGAACATGATTTTGATGCGCCTGCCGTAGACCCAGAATCAGCATTATTGTTAGAATTGTCAGAAGCACACATGGGACAAGCTTGATTAAGATTGACTGGATCCAGTAATTCATGTCGAATATGTGTATATAAGACCCATGGCTACGTTGGTAAAATGTGTATACGGTCTCGTTTCCTGCATTGACAGTGTTGGTTACGTTAGTGCGTTCCCAATAATTGGAAATATAATTAGGTATAGACAATATCACCGCACTGATGTATATTATTAAGATCATCATTTTCGTGTTCCTTGTATTGCAATACTTTTTTGCTCGTGAATAAAGGAAAATATAAATAAACCGAAACGAGGCAAGCATGATAGTTAGCCATATGGATATAGAATGCATAGTTAAACTGAAATTGGCGTGAAACAGCAGATAACACATCCATCCATACGTTCGATTGTAAAACATCGACGGCATTCCCTCCTCTTTGAAAACATAAAAGCGCAGTGCAAATGTAACGTATTCAAGCATTTTGCATAGGTCGGCAACGGCCAGCCACATGAGTATGATATTTGTAGACGTTCGCATGTGCTTTTTATGGAGCACCACAACATTTGCGACGTTCGCTAAAATACCTATAACACACACCACCGTGCTGAGATATCCGTGAACATGCGCGTAATTTGATTTCAAATCTTGAAGGAGATTGTACGTTGACACATCTATGTATTTTGGCATTGACATATCCACTGCAGTGTTATTCGTTGAGTTCCGGTAAAAATCTATATGTGACATCGTCGTGTTTAAAGCTGGGTAATTAGTAATTTTATTGTTTTAAACTTTATTAAATCCTCTCAGCGTAAGCGCTTGACTTGAACAAACGAACATTTATGTTTCTATAAGATTCTTCTACAACACGACGAAGTAGTGATAACTCGAGATATTCCAAAGATATTTATGTCGGTGGTCTAGAATTCTCTTACAAATACCGCCACATATAGAATTTTACTTATAAGCACAGCAAGCACAATTTTCACAATACTTTGTTGCCATATATGTCAACCTTTAATATATATTTATATGTATATTTTATCAATACAATCTTAAAGCAGATACGCTTCACCTTTATCGACAATGGCACTGACTGTCTGTTCCAGTCCGTCAACTCAACACAAGCTAACTTGCGGTTATATTGATCTTCCATCGACATTCCGACCTCAGTTACCATTAATTGTCGTTTCGTTCGTTGCTGATAACGTTGAGGAGATTTATATCTTGATTGAAGCAGAACACTCTTGAACAGCACTGTGGCTAATTGGCATTTCAATTGAGAAATGAAACGAAACAAAACTCATCATAATTCAGCACATGAGCGAATGTAAAGTAAAAAGACACCCTGACAAAACAAGGCATGCTTAGAACTTGGTATGCCATAGGTTAACCGTTTAAACCCGTTAACCTACCGAAACGACCAGTTTACCGGTTACATATTGGGGAAAATGTTAACCTTTTTATTTTTTTTATTTTTTTTTCATGGAATAATTCGTGCGATTTTACGTTGTGCGTGCGGCATACTGCCATCTTGCGCTGGCGACTAGTCAGAACAACATGCCGCATCATTGAAGGTAGTAAATGACGTGTCAACAAGCAAAGTAATAAAGCAATAAATCAGTACTTTTGTGGTCTTAAACAGGGGTTACGTTTTGATTATTGGCGCTATTGTTTGTTTTACTCGCGAATTTTTATCTAGCGAACTGCGGGGAGTAGTGGCTATAAGCTAAGACGCATTTGATACTTGTATCTTACTCGCGATAACATTCATTTGAGACAGTGGGCGGCTTTTATGACGTATTGTTAACAAATACTCAACACTGATTGCTTGCAAAAAAAGTGTTTATAAATAAGTTACATTTGTTTCAATAAAATGAATTCGTAGTTACAAACTTGTTGTGTTAACGTCGTATTTGTTTTATCTGAAATTTATATAGTATTATTAATTTACGTCACCAACGATGCCACCACTACAATCTGAGACAAGCTTTATTTAAGAAAACAATTTGTTATACTCATTTAATAAATAAACATCAATTAAAAAGTTATTAAAATGTTATTTTGAAAAATCAAATAATTAATTGAGTATTTTTCAATTTCTTAAAAATTGCGCGGTCCGGTACGTTAACAAACATGAATAGCCAACCCGATGGCGACCCGTTAACATGGGTGTGTGAAAATAAACGTTTTCAAAAAATAGCGCATGTGACACAGAAGCTTTAGTCCGTGGCATCGGAGCTATCTTTCTCGAAAACAGGTCGTCTTGTTACGTGGGCTCGCAACTGCATAAGCCACAAGCTACTGGTCAAAGTCATTTTCTTGAATAAATGAACACTGTTGTTTTGTACCTGATCAGCATGTAAATGTATGTTTTCTGACTTACTTGAACTGTGAGCTAGTGTTGCACTAGTTTAACAATTATTTACAAATATAATTATATCAAGTTGATTTTATTTAAAAAAAAATAAAACAGAATTAACAAAGAAACAACATTTTTGTGACCGATACGACACGAACGTAATATAAGCGACCCAAAGCTAAATACATTTATGAAACGTGAAAATTAACAAGTGAGAAGTTCTTATAATTTTTAATTTACACGCCTTTACGCAGGGAAAATAAATACGAAATAAAGCATACATCCTCCAAATTATTTAAATAACATGTATTATACATTTCTATTAAGGAACTGATATGTAATAAATGCAATCAATCTCAAATTACTTTAGTTTCTATAGAGTACATGTACGAGCGGTATGTCACGTTTAACGTATACTGAAATATGTTTATAAAGGTTTTTCGGTTAACCAGTTAATGTTTTTGTAACCGCTAGCATCCATACTTAGATGACCTTTAATATATTGCTTTGATGACAACTATTCAAGCATGATTAAGGTTGCAGTGAAGTGCTGATATAAAACGTATATCGATTTTATATTTCGGTGAACTTTATTTGATTGTTTTTCAGTAATGATTGTGGACACCAAACTGAAAATGAGCTCTAACAGTGTATACTCATGAAACTGTTAAAAGAAAACTCACTTATATACCGTAAATTGTATTCAGAACTACATGTGACAATGCTTATGGTATAGTAAGAGCAAATGACTTCTTTATCCTATCTCTAAGTATAAGCACCAACGTGGCACGTTGGTGAGGGGAATAATGATCACTGTCCGTATAATCAACACGCACGTGTTTGTTTTTGTTTTTGACACTATATCAAACGTTTTGTTGTTAAATCTACAATACACAATAAAAATGGTATTGCACATGTAATACTTTGTCGCATCTTTTCATCTTTCACAACAATTTTAACAGCGTACAGACATTAGAAACTATTGATGTATTCCTTTGCAAGTTTAACACAGTTATGGTCACAGATGACCATAATTAAACCACAATCCCAGCTGATCATGAGAAACAGGACTAAAGTAAAACACGATACTTTTGTCGCTCAGTTTATAAGTATTGGACTGTTATAAGATGTTACATTTTGTTTTGGGGGTATTTTAATTGCTAAAGTAAACCTATTTAATAGGCCCTCTTAATTCGAGCAACAAGTAAAAGAATCTCTCCTGTCAGAGTCGTAATGTTTCACATATTTTGTTGATAAACAAACCGTGCACACACACACACATATATATATATATATATATATATATATATATATATATATATATATATATATATATATATATATATATATATATATATATATATATATATATACATATCTAACAGTTAATCTAAACAAAATAATTAATATCGAAATCATTTATTTTTAAAAGTATTACTCCGTAACCGAAAGCTTTTATATAAAGCGTACATGTTTTCCCCTTTTTGAATAATCATACGTTTAAACATCCAAACACACGTATGAAAGCAAGGCAAAAACAATCCAACAGCATGTCGTTAGTTGTTTTTATTGTAGTCTGTTATAACCGTCACCTCAAGGTAGCAAGCCGAGTAACGTTTTGTATTCCACGTTGGTCTTGTGTCTACGAATCTTTTATTCCCAGTTACAATGTTTTTCAAGAAGGCAGGAAACGTAATTGCTAAGCTATTGATCTTCTTTCGTTGTAATGTTTGCTTTGCTCGCGTGTTCTGTTCTGATAAGGGCCTGTTGTCACCGGATATTGTCTTGATAGTCCCGTGGTAAACGTCATTGGAAGGCATTGATTATTAGAAATTAGTGTTTACCCGATTGTATATTGAACAAAAGATCTCTAGTTTTATATATGCATGCATAAATCTTAAGTATGGTATTGTAGACGAGGAGTATGTTTGTTACTCACTTCATTTAATTATTTTACTTATTTTGCAAGTTACACAAAATGGCTTAATTATCATTCGAATAGCAATTTAATAAACATGAACCTGCAACAAAGATTAATATTTATAAATATTCATAAATAATACCTTTTTATAAGTTAATGAGTCTACTCGAAACATGACCAAATATATTATTATACGAATGACTTCTTTACAGTACTTATACATCAACTAAATATTACTAGATAATCTGCAAATAAATATAACAATAGGAAACAACATGTTCACGTTAATTTGAAAACAAATTCCTTCTGTTAAATAACGTGACATCAACACACAAATATAACTGCATGGCTCTAAAAAAAACCAACAAAACACACACTCTCACACACATATACCCATCGAATTAGTCAACAATTACTATCTTGTTCCCAATATTATATATAATGGAAAATTATAAATCGTGTTATCGGATTTCGTTTGTTGTTTGGTCGTGTAAACGTCAATATTGTTCTTTCGGACCCTGCCATTGCAATGGTAATTAGACGAGATTGTCCAAGAATGAAATATATCAACGAAAGCCTGTCACATGCGAAAATCCAATTCCCATGCTGTTCGATTTTCGCATGGAAACATAGCATTGCGGATGTAAATGCTTTTTCCAAATGATGTTTTCACGGTTTAAGAGTAATTATTTTTCAGTCACATGATGTTAAAAAACCAGGACGATTTAACCAACTAATGTACAATCTAATAGTGCTGGTAAAACACTTTTATCGACTACATATAGTACATTTTAAACGACGATGTGGTAATACGAAATTTAACACATGCGCATGTTCCTGTTACACATCAAGTTTTCATTTCTGTCGAAACAGTTTGCATCCCAATATGTTGTGTTTATTTTATATCTACATTTGAACAATATATTATATACTATTGAACGTGCTTTTAGTATATTTGTGTATTACCACAATTATTTCACTTTTAATCGATATCTATTGTGATGCTCACGGATAAATGCAAGACATGTATTTGCATATTTGATTGCAAAAAATCGTACCTCACTCAGTAAATTATAACTATGACTATATTTTCTGTTGAAAGCTTTTCTTGTGGCTTCAATGATGCGTTTGATGTTATATTCTTTAGACATATTAAAGAAATAGAATCGAGCTGAAGAATATATTTAACCGTTCATTACGATGTGAGATTCTTACTTAACTTACTCTACTTACATTAAAAGTTTCGGATTCTTTATTATTTATTTCCATCAATTAAATCAACGATTGCAGGACGGAGAATCATGTACAGATATAAACATAACATAAACTCATAAATATTGTCACACTTCCATTTTCCATATTCTGCAAACGATATGTTGTATGTTTAATGTGAACTCGTCTAAGTGTATCGCACTTGTATTCGGTACATGAATGGGTAAAGCACTTTTTATGTATTACTTTGAAGTATTTACGTGTTCTTAAAAAATAATATTGATACTTGCGTTTATACATTATTATTGCCGCTCAGACTTGTTTATATTAAAAATGTTCACTGACATAATCTTGATATAAACTTGGTAAACTTACTTATTTTCTTAAGATTAATGAACCTTTGAATCTATTACGAAACTGTTTGTTCATGTAAACATATTGTATGTACGGATGAAAATTAATTTAACTTTAGTAGTCACTATCTTACAGTAGGTTATTTCACAGTAAAAAGTAAGGAATCATACCATCATACGATTTATCATTTTGGTCAGGAACTATCTAGCACTTTACTTTATAGTGATAAGTACATGGCAAATTTGCTTCTACTTATTACGCAACGTATATATATAAATATATATATATTAATGCATGTGCGTAAAAGTGTCGTCCCAGAGAAGCCTGTGTAGTCCGCACAGGCTAAACAGGGATGATACTTTCCGCTTTTATGATATTTTTCGTTTCAAGAAAGTCTCTTCTAAGCAAAACTCTTGTTTATGCGGAAAGTGTCGTTCCTGATTAGCCTGTGCGGACTTCAAAGGCTAATCTGGGACGACACTTTACGCACATGCATTAAACAACCCTTTTCAGAGAGAACGTCCCATGTAGAAATTAACGCGAATTGGGAATATATAATGCATGATTTGTAAGCAAATGACCCATGTTCATAAGCGCATCATCACCTCGCCATTTACGAAATGTGTATTACTATATAAGAGTATCTTTTGTGGAAGTCATAAATGGGTTTTAGTTACTAAATCTTGTTTACAATGATAGTCGTACTCAAGAAGATTTAGCAAATGTAACACATTGTGTGAACATGCATTTTAAAGAAAGTCTCATATCATTTACGTGTTTGCAACGTGTTGCATTGACTTTGGAAAAGTGTGCTGTCTTTTACGTTTTTCTAAACAATCATGTTTGATAGAGCTTTGTACATCTTATCAATCATTCATGCACATTCATTTCATGCGTTTCCGGGGAGAAAGAGATAACCCAACATAACTGCCACGCGTTGTTTTTGGAATATGTTATGCTTTACATTTACTACAAAAGAAAGTTAGAGACGTTCAGAAATAAATGAAAACGATGAATCAAATATATCGAAACATATTTTATTCGTAGCATGTTTCACCCGGAATATGAAGACACATATTAATTTTCGCCAGTTTTCATCAAATGATCAGTAAAATGCACGAATACGTGCAGTTATGTAGAGTAACACACTCATTTCGGTTAAATATATCGATTCAATTATGTTGTATATGACGTTGTTGCTACTATGCTTCGCGTACAATGGGTATATACGTTTGATTTTGTAATGCGGTACAATTATTCATGTGAATTTTACCAAGGAGGCGATCTAAGTTGCGATTGCGTTAGTTCTTGTGTACGTGTGAAATTTAATGCATGTAAACAATACAATCGATTTATTATAAAACTGGCAAATACGTTAATTTTATTACTTTTATTGCTAAGTTTCTACAATATACCATTAAGACGACACATTTTCGGATTCACTGTATCTGTACAAATCGAACACAGCACAATATATGCAAGTAATTTCAAATACAATGTTTATACATGAAAACGACATAGATACATATGGTTAAACGGAAATATCGTATGATTGTTCAGTTTCACATAAACAATTGCTGCTTTAACAAAAACGGTTGTTCCATTTATATGCTATTCACATAAACTCAATATAAAAGCTATAATGTATAACATTGCGTGCACTGTATATGAACTTGACACTAGAAATAAAGTTTCTGACTCCAATCCAGGTATCATGTATTTTAAAATGCATACTCATTGATTTCAGTTTTAAAGCATAATTAAAAAGTGTAAATATTTAGAGTACCTCACAAACGTTTTGTTATATTCTATTTGCTGTTCAGTACATACTTTGTTAATTTTTATATTAAAGAAATGTTAGTCGCGGAAGATAGAAAATAAGTAGAAGTATTAATGATGATTTAAATGTTATGTTCATGAATAACCTCTATTCGCATGCCCACTATCACTAATGGATAATCTCTTCAAAATGCACGATGTTTGGCGCGTGTTCGTTTCCCACTGACAACGTCTATCGATTATTTGCTTAGTGCTAAACTTAAAAAATAATCATAAATTACTAGTTGTTACTATATAATCATGTTTGTATTATCAATTCGTGTCTTTTTAATTGGAAAATGAAGTGGATATGCCATTTTAACGACTAAATTACCATTATTGTTCAAATTGAAAAAAACACAATTACATTCAGAGATAATGATGATGATTGTTCGAATATTGACAAAAAGGAACGGATAGATTCAATGATTTTCATAATTTCATAACCTCGTACATTTAACATGAACAAACTGGGCATCATTTCAACCAGAAGCAGCACATCAACTACATAAGGATAGAATTATTACTATGTCGAAATATAATTCACATACATAGAATTGGCATGATTGTAAACACTGAAACGACGATTATTGAAAGGTGACAATAGTATTTTTGATTTGTAAATGAAACAAACTCAATACGTTATTTTGTGCTATGTTTTATCGAACTAAAGTAACACTTATCATGAAATAGTGCAAATCAAATTAAATGTACAAACATTAACTTATATATGTACATTGTTATTTTCACTCACTAAAAAATAGTGATAATTTATCAATTAGACACAAACAATATAAATGTTGTTAAAATATGATGTCAACATGAATTCAACAATTCAACAAAGTGAGTTTGGTACATACATTGCAAATACATTTTAAACCCCAAATTAAGACCAAAGAACATGCATATAAATGTACAAAAAATTAACACATGTTGTATCGGCCTAAATCAAACGTTTATTATGTTTTATACATAAGTGCATACACAGATAATATCTGTGTTTCGATATCAGAGTTGGAACATTTAAAAAGTTTCTATAATAAACGTTATGCTGAAGAGGCCGAACAAAAATGTGCATACTAATATATGAGGACAGTTATTTTCAAGATGCCGTTTATATGTATGTTCAATTTGATATCGTATTAGCATTTGCTATTATGCTGAACTTATCGTGTGACCAAGTGCACATATATGCATCGTCATGTATTAATATGTATTTATCTGACATTTGAATCCGATAATACAGTTCTCCATTATGTGAATGGAAATTTCGTAGCAGCTATTGATATAGTGTAATTCATTTTCTTCACGATTACCAATTAAATATCCAATTGCCATACTAAACCATTTGACCGAGCGATCCGTTAACCTGCTGCTTGGAAAGCCGTCGCATGGAGGCTCCATTGCGTTGTGTGATCAAAGTGTTATTTCTCCACTTTTCCCTTTCTTCGTCTAAAGTAAAACATTTACAAAACGTTACGATGAACGTATCTCTAAATTGCTTTGACATCGAACAATACAAAACAAAATTGACAGCGTTATTCAACAATGCAACAATATCAAAGATATCCCCAAGAGGATTATACACTTCATTATACAGCTCCGGCATGAAGATCATCAGCAACGTCATTATTCCTTGGGGCAGCTCAACTATCAAAAATAGAATTACAACTGCCAAGAGCATGCCCGTCGTGCGGTAGTGTTCGTGATGCTTCTCTACATCATCATTACGCATTCCTTGTGATTTAAGCTGAACGTGGTTATGATGCGCCTTCCGTAGACCTAGAATCAGCATTATTGTTAGAATTGTCAGAAGCACACATGGGACAAGCTTGATTAACATTGACTGAATCCAGTAATTCATATCGAATATGTGTATATAAAGCCCGTATTTACGTTGAGAAAACGTAAACACGGTCTCGTTTTCTCCAGTTACGGTGTTTGTAACATTAGTGAGTTCCCAGTAATTAGAAATATAGTTTGGTATACACAATAACACAGCACTGATGTATATTATAAAGATTACCATTTTCGCGTGCCTTGTACTGCAATACTTATTTGCTCGTGAATATAGGAAAATGTAAATAAACCGAAACGTGGCAAGCATTATCGTGAGCCAGATTGATATAGAATGCATACTTAAACTGAAATTTGCGTGAAACAGCAGATAACACATCCATCCATACGTCCTAGTGTGAAATATTGACGGCATTCCATCCTCTTTGAAAACGTAAAATTGAAGTGCAAACGTAACGTACTCAGCCATCGTACACAGATCCGCAACGGCCAGCCACATCAAAATTATGTTTGTAGACGTTCGCATGTGCTTTTTATTGAGCACCACAACATTAGCGATGTTCGCTAAAATACCAACCACGCACACAGCTGTGCTGAGATACCCGTGAACATGCGCGTAATTTAACTTAAAATCTTGAAGACGGTTGTAGGTCGCCACATCTATGTATTTTGGTGTTGACATGTCCAGTGCGGTGATATGTGTAGAGTTCGCACAAGAATCTAATTGCGACATCGTCGTTGGCTAAGCTGACTTTCTAATAAATACAAGAATGAACTTTGTCAGCGTAACCGCTTAATTTCAATATTCGACAAAAATGTTACTCGCAGATTCTAACCAAAAACGAAGACGTAACACTTACGCCATCCATCTTATACCCAGTTACGTCCGTTCACTATTTTTAATCTCTCTTGAATACCATGAATACCATCACGCCTTATAGCCTTTATCAATATTATTTACACGGTCCGGTAGGATAAAGCAAGAGCAGTCGGTACACGAATTAAACGTCATCAGTCGTATACATATATGATAATTACAGCAGAAATCCTTCACCTAATCAACAATCGCTCTATCTGTCCATTTCAGTAATGGTTGTCCGTCAACAGAACACCAGCTTGGATGGTTGTGATTATATTGATCTTCAATAGAGATGCTGACCGTTATTACAACAAAACGCCGGTTTTATCTTACGCGGTTTCTCTCGTTGCTGAACTATCTTTATCGATGGAGAAAACGTGTCACTCTGGAACGCATCCGTGTCTAATTGTCGTTAGAACTGAGAACTGAAACAAAGAAAAGGATCATATTTCAAGCCAGCACAGACACCTAATCAGTCAATACATAAAACTATAGAATATTGGTGTAACACCATTTTTAAAGACACGTTGTAAAGAACGATAAACTATGTTTATATTTTTCAAAACACATTTAAGTTTTTTTTTCAAATTTAGTTATGCAGTATAAGTTATTTGCGTTTGCGTCTTTCAGGTAAAACTGTCTGTTAGAATCAAGTCAATTTTTTCCAGTAAGAAGAGGTTTATTATGGTCTCTCCAGATACAAATGTCGTATGCATGTCATCGCGGAATATCAGTTGAATCCTTATGTCATTTCATTATTATGTAATGCAATTATTTTATTTGTGTCCATTTGTTTAGTCAGCAATCGATTTGTGTTTATGTAATTTGAAAAAAAATGAAACAATACATCACAGTTGCGTTTGTTAAAATGATTTAAATATAACACATTACTTTCGCCGCTGATTTAATACATATTAAACTGTGCAATCTGTTCTAAATTGCCTTTAAAGTTTTATAATTGTTATAACAATTGTTACGTCATATTTCAAAGCAATGAGCATAATGTGCGTTCTTTGACAATAATTAACGTCTCACATATGTAGCTGATTTAAAACGTATGCACGTACTATATTAAACAATTCATGCCAAATAAAATAATTTGATACGGAAATCATTTTAATAGGAATAATACATGACAGAAGGTACCTATACATAGCATTTATTTTCGTTTCAAAATTGTATTGGCCTACGTTTCAAACGAAAGCTTAGGGCAGTCATAAAACATTTGACACAAATATTGGCTAAATGGTGTCCTTTTGCAAAATTGTAAGAATACATTATTTTGAGATATGTCTGTTTTGTGGAACTCTTTCCAGTTACAACGATTTGCATACAATAACATATATATATTGTATGCAGGCAAAATGCAAACTTCGCTAGGTAAGATGTGTTAACCATTATTATTTTAATCTGCTTTTGGTGCAAAGTTCGATTTCTCGAGTGGTGTTCTGTATTTATTACAACACGTGGATAATTCGGTGGTATATATTGCCATGTCCTTGGATGACATTGATGATCAGAAATATTTGTTTAAAAGAGTTTATCAGAAAGGAAACTAAAACATTCCCTTGAAGAAAGATTTGAAACATGTTGTAAAGAAACAATATCTTTATACATGCGTATGCATACATCGTACATATAATAATTTTTTTTATAGATTTTTAACACATTTTATTTACAGACATATAAAAGAATCATTACCGCCTTCTTGCTGCCGTTTTGTTTTATTATCGACAAAAAGTCATTTTAATAAATAATCTGAGCGATTAAACGGTTTGTCTTTTGTGAAGCCTCCACCTGCGCGTTCGGCTACTCATGCAGGCGAACGGATTCCGACAATACATTTTCATTCGTTGGTTGGCGTCGTTGTATTCATGGATGCTGTATTAAGCCGTTTGGTATGCTTTCCAACACGTATACTTTGGAAACGGTACGCAAAGGAATCTCTTTGCGTTTGGTGGTAAAGTCTACCGTGCCCTGTATTAAGTTGAAAGATGATCACCTGATCTAGTCTTGACAGATGATTGCAGCTTTCATCGGCTGTTAGAATCTAAACATGTGAGTAATGCTACTTTTAATGTTTTCAAAATGTATCTGTTCTCGAGTTGGTATTCTTAAACACCAAGCTCTGTCATTATGTCTGTCTTATCATTTTCATGTATGATCGTGTATACATCTGAGAAAATCTACTTAAGTGATCTTCTTACTGTTTAAGCCTCCCCCCATTTTGTAGTGGATGAGTGTACGAAGCTTGTTCCAGGACACCGTCCAGAGTCGACGAAGCGGTTATTCATAGGTTGTATACAAATTGAGGTGAAGTCCTACTGAACCTTGGTGCACCGTCTTGAGGTTAGCATTTATTTTTACTCTTAACTAAATTTCCGCTAGCTTCCTTGTGAGGTTTAGGTCCGTTCTGGCGTTTGTCTCTTTTGCACTGTACGTGATTTTGCATACTCTGTCATATATGACCCCAAGTAAGAATGTGTCGTCTTACTAAAATGATTGTAGAGAGTTAAAACAAAGGCGGCTTTCTACGTCTTGATTCTCACACACCAGTGTGCATTCTTAGAATTTGCTTAAAGCCAGTTACATTCTGTATGTTGGATAATCTTCTGGGAACCAGAGCACCAGATCATCTGCAAACATCTGCTTGTACGCTATTTGGTAGTTCTTGTTTGATGGCGTAATGAAGTGTATGACAGCGTAGGTGACAAAACTTCTCCCTGTCGGAGATCTTGTTGTTGGTGCCCTCTTTTCAACGCCATGTTGAAGCCAGTCCTATGGAGGTCCATGCCGATAGCAATAGTTATCTTTTGCGCACGGAATGCGTTTTCTATCACCCGTGTAAGGAATTGTGTTAGAGCTTACATACTCTTGCATCTTTTTTAACCGTCTTGCTTTGGCGCTATGATGCTCTTTTCGCTAAGAACCACTGGAAGTGCTCTCGGGCAATTCGCTCCATCGTGTTGCAAATACATCTTAGCGGGCTGAGTATAATCGTTTTTATCATTGCTTTATGTGCGTTGTAAAGTTTGCGCGTTCTTTCTCTTTCTTCCTGTAGGGACCCTTTCTTAAGTGCCCTTGGTACGATGGCATTCCTTTCTCGACGCATTTGTTTATGCAAATCGTTTTCGGCTGACCTTCCTATTTTTGATTTCTTATATATGTATAACGTCATATCACCTACACATGTATCGAAGACATAAGAACCTGAATATATTATTCACCGACCAGCCTGCGTTTGCTTTAAATCGAATAATTTTCAAACTCTTAATTTTGGATGAATCCTAAGTGTTTGGATCTAACCATAATGTTGAGTGCATGCTTCACATACATGCATAATAAACAAACATTGATATATAACAGCGAGCACTAATTGTAAAATAAATCGTTAAGAGAAGGTTTATATCTGTGAAGTGGATATTCGTAGACCGGATAGTATCAGGCACCTTAAAGTTATTCAAAGATCACTTTCATGAAAAGTAATACAAAGTGACAATCGTGTAGTTGGAATGTATCACTTATTACTTTGTTCTTAAGAATGCACGTTATGGTATGACAGTGCTTTCGAAATACGTCGGACACGTCGGACATAAACCGTAGATTTTACATTAATGTACGGCGCAAATATTTTTACAGCGTTTTTTACAGCTTTGCAAAAGACAGTCTACGCGTTAAGCCATTTTTTAAATTATTTTCTATTGTGTTTTGATAAAGAGGAATTTTAGACGCATGTCGTGTCTTATGCGCAGGAGCGGCGATCGACCGTCTAAAATCGCAGCGTGCTGTTTGTCATATCTACAGTCTAATATCGCAGCGTGCTATTTGTCATACAATCTTCACTAATCTGTATATTTACTATGCTGCATTTTACAAGTGACACGAACGTTGAAATCAGGTCCCAGTCTGAACTAGTGTTATATCATTAAGAATACATGACGCTAGCTGAGCGATCACTATGCAAATGGCTACTTTTTCAAAGGGGATACTAAGCAAGCAAATCGCAAATAAACGAAACGTCCATTGAATAACTTAGATAAAACGGGTTTCAACAATTTTATAATACTTTAGCCGGGAATAAAACAAGTTTTTGTTTACATTATTCACACTCAAAATATGCATGTAAGAGATACTCTATATTCAAATACAATCACATTTATTACATAAATCGTATGCAGTTAGTAATTTAGAAATGCCTTTTGCATCTAATTATATGATCTTCAAGCAGTAGCCCAGAACTATTAACCGTTACGGTTATATATACATGCTACTTTTATACAGCTAGATTTTGCAGTCTTTGTATAAGCATTGAGAAGATTTTATGCAAAATTCAATACCTTAAAAATGTATCCAAGAAATTCTTGCAAAAAGGCAGATGGCTTTGAACAAATTCAAGATGGCATGCTCTGAATAAAAAGTGTCCAAAATGGTCGGCTAAAGGACTTGTCAGACCCATTAACATGTTATAGATTGTGTGGTTTCCATTAGTAGTGCTTTCTTCAAAAAGATGTTTAACACAGTGTCCTATGCGTGTCACACGAATGATGGATCCATTTAGAGCGTGTGTGACAAAGCTGGAGTTTTGTTATCGTTTTTGTGCGAGCAGTTTGATGGTCCTGCAGGACAATTATTCACGTTTATGTTAAGCTTACAATAAAAACATGACTTGTATATGCCTTTTATACGGATTTAAAAGCATGATCCGTGGGAATATTGTTCAAAGTTACTTGAATCGTTTTTGTCAGTTGCATATGTTTTTAAATGACCATTTAACATCACCTTCTTGTCCTATAACGCAAAGGCCATAACTTAAATATTTGGTGTGTACTATTATCTAGTGGCCTAAGTTTGATCAAATCTTGTCTCTGAGGTCACAACTGGTTAAGATCAAGGCGTCACGTGATTAATTAAAACTTATGAAGTAAATAAAAAACTTCTTTTATGTTATTTGGTGTGTACCATCGTATGGTGGTTCTCTACTCAGTTTGTTTAAATACCAACTATTTTTTTATAAAAGCAGCAACTTACATGTATGCTCATTCATAATGTGCAAGGGCAAAGAGACCTGGCGTGCTCTAGTTAAATATGATGTTATATCATAATCATTACTATGTGTACAAAAGTTTAATTTGGTTTACAATTGTATGGTAAAACGTAACAAATCAATTTTGTTTGTTTGCAATTATGGGTCAAAAAGTATTTCGAAACTTTGGTATTCTATTAAAAGCAATTTTTTGTGTGTTTAGAACAAACGCCAAATGTCTACATTTGAATATGTTTTGTATAATTGCTGATATGACAGAACTAAATATAAATGCATATGCATTTTGTGTTTGTATTAGGTTTATAAATAAGCAACGTCATACTGTGTTTTTTAATTCTAGCAATAAATGGGAATACTCTTGAAACATTCATCGCTTCTCTGAATATCAATCCAAGCAACTTTACATATTACCTATCTATTGTATTATTTGCCCAAAGTATGCCGAAACCGATCGGCAAATAAATACCCACGTATCCATTTTAAATATTTATTCCCGCATTATGTTATATGTTCTTATCATAGTCAGTATACTCATACCAGAAATGTATACATTACCAACCTACAACTGACCTTAGCTTGCATTTCATATAAATATTAACGCACCTGTTGTTAATGGTTAAGATGACCCTGATAAGTATGTTTATATCAAATGATACTTGAAGTGTATGATGGATAAAATCAGCATGTTCACTTAATACGATAATGCATTTTAGAGGTAATCGATGTGAATTCAAGAACCTGAACACATATCGAGTCACTCCCGCATGAAATCTTTTAATGTATGTTTAACCAACTAGTTGCTGAGTTTCCAGTGTGTTATAGTTGTATTTATAATTTTATATTTCTGAATCAAATTTAACATTACAACATAAACTTACCACAAGGCCAAACACGATTTGTGAACAGTGTTAAATAACAGGCAAAATAAATAAGTCTTATCAATACATTACCTCGTAAATGAAGCCGCTATTATAATAAATTATGTCCTAGAAGGACTTTTCTCTTGACTATTTGAATATATTAGTTTTGAATATTGTAACTCATTTTTTAGTATTGAGCAAAGGTTAAGGGAACATGTTCAAAAGTGTATATTTTCTAAATACGAACGTGATTGACATACAAAATAAAATGAACACTGGAATATAAATTCATATGGAAAACATACATGTAAATTTCTTTGTCAATCTGTATACAAATACATATTTTCCTGGACGATGTCATTTAATACGTAATCCAAATAATTGTGTGTAACAAATAAAGTTTGCAGTTGCTGAATTAAAAAAATATAACGTTTTCATTTGTCGGAGGTAGAACATATATGCTTAACTTCCTGTTTTGACAAAATTAATTATATTTGATTATTTTATAACATTTGATTAATATTTACTTAATTGACACATTTTAATACATAGGAATATCAGCCCATTCAGGTTAAAAGTGAATTGTCTATATATATATATATATATATATATATATATATATATATATATATATATATATATATATATATATATATATATATATTTTATGTTTGATCATAAAGAATAA
This sequence comes from Dreissena polymorpha, assembly GCF_020536995.1. Classification (NCBI taxonomy): domain Eukaryota; kingdom Metazoa; phylum Mollusca; class Bivalvia; order Myida; family Dreissenidae; genus Dreissena; species Dreissena polymorpha. The sequence continues at coordinate 95,892,023 of NC_068362.1, forward strand.
AACGCTAAAAAGTACATAATATGTGCTTATAAAACATACTACACAACCGGTTTTCAACGTTTTAGTCTCACTTTACAATTATTTTACAAAAAGTATACAATCATTTATTGATTAAAATGGGAAAAATGGTATGTTTTAAACCAGTTTAAATTAGTATTGTGATATCGATGAGTAAGATACATAATAACTTGAGGCAAAATTGAGTAATTGATAATTCTTAATGTGTGAAATATTCTGTTCCGTGCATGATAAAATACACAAAGCGATCAACTGGAAATATCAATCATGAAACCATATAGCTTCTCTTTTGATTTTTGAAAATGTATCGTTAATGTTTTTCTTTCAATTCCCAATAACGTGGCACTGCCTAATGGTGATTGTAATGAAGTCCACATTAGCGACAGCGCTATTTCTCATTAGCGTTTAAATGACAGTAGCATTAATGCGTCATCTAGCAATTTTGCTGCAAGTGAATTAATGCCTTTTGCCTCGATAATTGACTTTAAAAGCTGTTTTGAGAGCGATTGTTTTTTTATTCTATACGTATAATCACATAATTGAAGAAAACGTTTTTTTCTCAACATGTAGATATACAGTTACAGGGCGACATTACAATTTGATCAAGTTATTCACTTTTTCTTTTCTTGGTCATATAGATACGGATGCGAACAAAGTGAATAATTACATAACCGTCCAGAACTGTCTTCGTTAGAGTCTGACGTAAGACAGCTTAGAACACTTAAGAGGAATATTAAATCAGCTTGTATGTGAAATATAACACCAATCAGTGTAAATCGCACATGGTGTAACCCATAAGGAGACCAATTAATTAGTGTGATAACAAATGGTAGTAGTATTATATCTTTATTTAAGTCTCATCAATATACATACATAGTGATTCCAATACAAATAATTACAAAATATCAAATGTTTATTGCCATTCCATATTGGAATGTTTAGAGACTATCACAGTAAAGAATTCCACTTTATATATACACATCACATACATTACGACTTATATCAATTCAACAATTTTGCCAAATAAATAAAATAGAAAGTTGGTATTTCAACACGCCGACAATGGTTTTTTTAGTTTTTTAAAGTGAGCATTACACCGCTTTTATTCTTGACGGCTCTATTTCATCGGTATAAAGTTGTTTTTTTTGGGTAATGAAGTGAAATTATGCCGTTATATTCTGTATGATTATCTAAATACGTTATTTAGCATACGTTTCACAAAACTATTTATATGATAACAAAACTAGCGCATATGTACCGAATTTAGCTTCGCTCATCCCTTCTTGATTAGTTAAGGAAATTGCTATTTATTTTATTTTCAGATAATACAAATTTAATTGTCAATAATGCATTTCACATGCTTGCATCTTGCGTCGAATGCACGGCGGTCATATGAAGTAATCTCGTAAAACATGCGATTTTAATACACTATTACGTTTGCTGTATCAATCAGTAAAACACGTATTATAAAAACGTGCACATACGGTCGATCTATGCATCAGGGAGTCTCGACTAAATTGAGCAAAACACAGACATACATCCACCCATAAGTCGACAAGGTAAGAAGGGCATGCCATCTTTCGCCAAGTAATCATGTGACTTTTGTACCAAAATTGTGTCTGACTCCATCTGTTCCATGTATGAATTCGAAACCATCATTTTGTCGCCAATCGATGCAGCTAAAATACCATCTTCGCGCTTTTTATAGCTTTGTTTATGTATTAATAAGAAGTTTATTTTTTTCACTTTATATCTTGAATTTGAACTGAAAAGAAGACAAGGTCGGCGCTCTATAACTAACACAATTCAGTAATATGTTTCCCGTAGAGACGTTGTGTGCCGTCCTCAATGGTACGTTTCTTCTCTATTCAGGCGAATTCCGAGTATTGTTATGTAAATAGGAAGTATAATTGTTGTGTGCAGGATGTCCTCACGATGTGTTTCTAAGAATTACATATTCATCAACTAGCTCGATAGCGGTAATATCAGTTTCTGGCGTTCCGACGACTTTACACTCCGTTAAGAGTGCAAGGTCGTCGTTCGTAAAAAGAACCGTTTCAACAAATTTATTGATGCAAGCTGGACGAAAGGTCAATGCATCATGAATGTGACCGTTGATCTTAATACTCGTGCGTACCTTGTAATTGGACTTATTATTATTATTGGTATAACATTTCTGGAATATGAGTGCCAGTTTACTCAAAAGAGTAGGCACTACACAATTTGTTTTAAATTTTAAAACCGTATTAGCCTTGGCGTTATGTTTATGAAAAAATCCCTTACGTGTTTGCAGTTATCCATAACATTACAATACACATGCACCATCTTGATGTCTTTCTGAGGTTATATACATATTCTGTAGACTTAGGATCTCATGGAAATGAGCTGCATTTTAAGTAGTAATTGTGGGTTTTAAAGTGTTCTGTTTCCAAGATCAAGTCACCATCGCTGGCGATATAACAAATATCTTAATGTCATCGGTTCAACTATCGGATTCATAAGTAATCCCAAATACAACACAGCAATTTATTGCAGTTGTAATTAATGTTCATCACTTCAATCAATTGTTATCTAATATCCAATACCAGTTTTTTTGTATAAATGTAAGTTTATTTTGTTGAATGAGCGGCCGATTGATAAATTGTTTTTTTTGTGTGTGATGCACTTTTTGTAAAACGAATTGCGTTTATATCTTGATTTTCATTTTAAAAAATAACACTGGGAAATTTGACATACCGCTTATTCCTGTTATATAACGTCCCTCCTGCCGTGTCTCAGAAAGGCGTCCATGTACATAAGAATGCTTTCTTAACTGATGTGGAATAACTTGTCGTTCTTGAACGCGTGTGTCCTCTTAGAGTTCAAAATAAGATCTGAAACAAAACACATGTTTGCATAATACCAAGACACTGTGTAAAATGACACCCAAGCACACATAGCACAATTTTATAGACGTTTGTGGACGTGACAGCGTCACCTAACATACATTATTGATACGTATGAAAAGTGAGATTAGACAACAACGGAATAGCGCATATACACCGGTCACTGAAGGCATCATAATTTCACAGAATTGCGTTGTTATTAGGTTTCATCTGCAACTGAAAACAAGAAACAAATGTAATTAAACATACAGATGTTGTACTTTGCCCATTGTTAATGATACATAATAAGGTTACTGTTAATGAAACAAGTGCAAACATTCTATTTGCAAAGTCAAAAAAAGAAAAATATACGTGTTAAGTATTTATTAACTCATCACGTTGTTCCACCGAAAAATAATAGCCAATTTTCTAAAGCACATATGTTACATCTGTTTGCTTGTTTTTTTCCGACTTTCGGGTTATATTATTTCAAAGAACAAGACAATTTGTTCCATGAAGACGACTTCAATTATTAATGAAAACATATATTTGATGTGTGTGCCGCATGAATACCATTGACCGATGTATGGTATGGCTTGATATAATTGTATTCCTGTAGTTTGTATCATTCAATTATGCGATTATTCATTGGCTTACTCTGTTTTCTGTTCCCAATCGAAATCTTCTGAGTGTTATTGCTGTTATATCAATAGCTTAAACCCTAGTTGCTCAGGAAAACATGATGAGAGCAATAAACAATTGAGAGAGGATGAAGTTAATAGATTGCCTAAACAAATTTCTAAATAAAGTTCTTACCAAAATTGCTGTACACAAGTTTTTAATCAAGGGATGAGTTGAACAATATTTATACAAGACAAGTTCATACAGTCTCAGCATTGTGGCTTTTGAAAAGGTTGACTGTCTTGCATTTTTACATTTGAATATCGTAACAAATACTCCAATATACATTTATTTGGTAATATAACGCCGACTTTTTTCAACATTGTACAAGCCTTTATTACACATATTAATTATATTTCAATGTCAGCGATTTTTAAGCACAATGAGGTAGTCGTGGTGAACGACACACATTTCGAACAATCGGAAACATTTTCGTCGTTGAATCAGTAAAGTTTTGACGCATATGAAAATATATTTTGAAACTGTAAAGTCTGAAGAAATATAGGAATTCCGCTAATATATTTCACAGCTGCCGTATGTCAGATGTAAGTAACAGAACACAGTAAGATTACCTTATCGATTTACTTTACATTTCTGTAAAAAATCACCTCTCTCACATAGAAATAAGAATAATTGTTGATATACGTATTTGAGAAAAAACAAAGAAAATCTTATATATTTATAGTTTTACACAACAACTGTTATATTTTAGTTGTATCAACTACATATGTCTGCAAAATTATAACAAAGGAAACGGAACAACAGGAACGACCGCATGTTAAATTATTACAAACAAATGCAATCTTGTATTACCAACTACGATTGCTAAATATTGGAACACCGTAACACAATCCGCTTCATGGTTGTTAAAAAAAAATACAACTCCAACACAATAAGTCAACCAGTCATACTTTTGCCCACTATTGTAATATTATGAAAGCTTGTCTGATGGCGTGCTTTCTCTTCCGGTCGCCTACACATCAATTAACTGCTGTCGGACCCTGACAGTGCAATGGTAATCAGACAAGATTGTCAAAGGAAGAAATAAATCATTATTTCCGATATCCGCAGAACAGCCTCATATATGGGCAAATCTAATCCCCTCGCTCTTTCGTAAGGAAACATACAAGTTCGGATTAAATGCTGACCCAAATAATGTGTGTTCGGTTCACTAGTATTAATGTTTTAAGTCAAATCGGCTGTTAAACTCCTGGATGAATTCACGATAAAGAAACATATGTTTTTGGAAAGACACCAGGCCTTTAACATGTACTTTCGTTTTAAGCTAATATCGTTCAATTTCTGATGTGAAATATTGATTCAATAAACATGTGCTGCAGAGCATATTTAACCGTGTTCTTCTAATTTGCATCAACAAGAATGCCAGGCTTATAATATTAAGTTAACTCATAATATCGGCGTAATCAAAATAAATTTAAGGAAATAATATTACTCATATATAGTAATCGTCGTGAATCGCTTTTGGGGTTGGAAAGTTAATGACACTAATGTTAATTTGAGTCAAATAGAAAAACACAGAAATGTTCAATTGCAGTACAATAGACACACGATTAGATAATGATGAACTATAACGATATTTGAGTGGAGAAAAACGTACATACATGGTATTTAAAACTCATTTTGGAAATCGTATTTTACAAGAATTTACACTTAAATGCCAGCGATTTTTTTATCACTTATGTTATTCAATTTGTGTTTTATGGATAAATAATGCATCGATTTTTAAATTTATATCTCTCGCACTAGAATTCGTACGCACATACATATACCATTACTTTATTGATTGCAAACAACTAAATATAAATAAATGAATATAGAAAATAATACGGTAGAGTAAGACGTTAAACACAGATTTACGCAAAAATGTGTGGGCTTTGAACATAAACAACTAGTTCCTTCCAACATATCGCTTTTCCTATCGCATTTAACACAACCATGCACACGAAATTAAGTGATCATAGAATTGAGCTACAAGCGAATTCGAAGTTTATATGTGATATACTTGTTTAAATAAAAAACTAGTCTAGTCATGTATATTAATTATTACATTTTTTGTAAAGAAATAATTCTTCATATTGAGTGGACAGCAAGCAATCTTATTTTTAAAACATAACTTAGAATGAAAATGCCATGTAGATTGAAACTTATATATATCATAAACAACAATGTATGGATTAAAACATCATGCACACTGCATTTCTTTATAGGTCAATAGTAGTTTGCAGAGCAGATATGTCGTACAAACGTGCAGAGCAGCAATACCAGGCTAATTTGCAGAAACAAATAAATCACTGATGAGTGTAAAACGTCATTACTTCAATATCCGTATTGATTGTGTTTTGGTATGGTTTGAAGGCATGTATAAATGACTAGAGTGCGGCCATAATCCCACAACATGTTCGTAATTCCTTCTAAACAGTGAGGACTCACGTCTTTTCATCTTTTCCATACATATTACAAATCGATTTCAACTCCTATTAAGTCTAACAGGTTTCATCATACGTTTATTTGCATGTTGACTTCAGTCATTATTTATTCTTAACAGTTACCTAACAGCAATTGATCACATGCAATTTTTAGACTCGTCAATACTCACTTTAAAAGCAGCGCAATTGTATATGCTATGATAGGACCACATTTTATTTGAAAGATCTGTTAAATTGTTTATATAACAATTGTTGTAGTTGAAAGCATTATAGTTAAGTATTCATTCAGGAATTGGCGTGAGCTTCGCAACACACATTTACTGATGTCCTGCTCGGGATTCCCGTTGTATGCAACATCCACGTTAGGTAACACATATAATCGCAAACAACAAATGATGAAAGACTATGCATTTCAAAATGTATATTCGACAGTAGTATATTTCCGCATTTTCACATAAGACTTGCTATTTTAATATTTCGAAAAGTGACCTTTCTTTAATAAGTGATCAAGTCCGGTTCATACGGTTTGAACACTTATTTTTGTTTGCAAACACAATTGGAAATGTCAAGTAGTATGCTTTAACTTCAATGCAATAACAAATGGTATTCTTTTGTTCTTTACGCAGCTTTTGTTGCGGGTACCCGTTGTAAACTTTCGTCCAATGGTCTAGTGTAATGTTTAAATCGTCGCCTCGAGTCAAATATCCTTGCATTGAATCATATAAGGGAATTACAGAATGTCGCGAGATAGATTGATAGATTAGTGTAAGTATTATATTGGCGGTTTCGTTAAACAATATCGCAATATTAAAAAGAACTTTTATTTGACTATGCAATCTGTGTTTTGATGCAAATAAATTGTGTTTGAATCGATAAGATGCCTGATGGCTGACATCTGTGCTTCACGTGGACTTGCAAAAATGGGAGACTTTATTGCGGCTGTTTACGCCAACAGTGTGGTTACACATTGATATAATTGTATACTTAATTTCGCAGATTCCATTGGAATTTCAAAAACAAATATATCAAGCTATACTGTAGTGTTATTTCAACTATCAAATGTCGAATTAAAAATTAAATCAAAAGTGTGTGATTTGATTGTATATATAATCAACTAAAGATCATAATGTATATTAAGGAAGTTCGATCTTTCACATCGTCAGCCTCGTTTTTGAGTCAGTTTATCAAGGGAGATCGCTCATATAAAACTCGGTATTGTTAATTTCAAGTGTCTTCAAAAATTTTAGATCTATTTAATTACGTTTTTTCTCCGTTAGTTTCAACAAGTTTATACGTGGTGTTAAAGCAGAGTTAAGGTACTCAAAATGCCGCCTGCTGTGCTAAGCCAATTATGCAAATCAAGATATTAATTAACATAATAAATTTTGTTTGCGTATTACGCATTAGATAAACTTTAAGATATAGATATATTATTACATGCATCTGACACAATGAAACAAACTGTAGCTTTCTGCCAGTGCATCTAATTTTAAATGTCATAGTACATTATAATTGCGTTTTTTGTAAGTTTCTTCATAACGAAAATTCAGTCGAGCGGAAAGTGTGCTCAAAGATGATTAGGAATATAGTCTAAATATATGGACACTCTGGTAACCGATGCTAAAATTCTCAACATTAAAAATAGTATAATGATAAAAGCAGACGTTGATACATAATTAATATTTATAAGACAAGTTTATCAGCGAGTTTAAATAAATATTTTAACCTCAATCATCAAGACAATTCTGAATATCCATCGCAAAATGGCGCCACTGCAATGTGAATAATTGTCATTGGCGAGTCAAATAATTAAAGTGCTCCATCAACGTCCATTGTGATCATTGGTTTTCAAACTTGGCAAACCTGTCGTGTTTTTTTTAATTACACAGTTAAGGAAACTATTTTCAAAGTCCGATTAGTAATAAAAGAATGAGCCTGGTGCTGTTTTGTGTTCGAATCATAATAACTCATGATGCGGTAACATTTACTTTTTCTAATATTGTGCAATCTCGCTACAATCTACTCAATCTGTTTACTCTGTATCCTCTTCTGAATACAATGATGTATTGCATGTACCGTTTTGCACTGCTGATATTGAGTTATTCGTAAATGATTACGCTACATTAGTACCATTTTTACCGATTTATTCGAATTTAAACATAACTCTTCAGAATTGTCATCGAAACCGATTAATAAAGAGAGCCGGTAACGAGCAAGATAAATAATAAACCAGCGTTTGTGTCAAATATAGCACTTATTGCACAGGGCACCAATCTTTCTGTGGCACTGTGTACTATTCAATTATTTACTCGGGTATGTTAAAACGAATACAACAACAACAACAACAACAATATAATAGTTTTACGAAGGGGCATTTTAAAGTAAATAACTAAAAAACATTTTTAAATGCTTATTTCTACAACGTGACACCATTTTTGTAAGCTTATTTACAATTCGATATGAGCATGAACAAAATTTCGTTGATAAATTTATATTTTACAATTATGTAGGGCCGTGTCATGTTTTATTTGTTACTTATGTGTATTGTAGTGCTGTGTCTTTGATGTTTGTAATATAGTAGATTGTTTGGTTATGCGACATTAAGAAAGGTGCTCATTATGTTATACTATCGTTTTGACCTTGTTGTTTAACGCGAAGTTTTAATTCCTTTAAGAGCACGTTATAATTTGGAATTAATATAGACGTTTCATGTCAAAACACCTAAAGTTACTAAGCAGATTGTACATATGTACGACATTTAAAATCCGGCGATTAAACTTTGGTTAGACTTCACTCTCGACAATGAAGCAATGTAAGCATGTTCATGTAGTGCGTCACGGAAATTCTTAATAAAGTTATCCTTGTATAGGAAGCAACAAGCTAGATTCGTATAGTTGTTCAGCATTCGCATTAATCGGAAGTAAATTAAATGTTGTTTTATTAGATTTGTTTCATATTATGAACTATTTCTCAAGCAAAGTAAGCACTCTAATTATCTGAATTGAAACTGTTAATGAAATGTATAATTTAATCGATCGAAAGCAAAAAAGTTATTAAAAATCATTCCCGAATATTTGCAAAGCATGTGCGAGATATAAATCTGCACTTCATAGCGGATTGTATTGTGAGGCATTGACGCGTTTTATGCTGATATCTGATATAAAGTAATGTCTTCACTTACAACGGGGCGCAGCACGATGAACTGTTTAAGAGCAGTGTTAAACACTAATAAAAACTAATTAATTATATGTATAAAGCAATTTACTATCGATTCAACGTTAGAATGGGCATTAAATATATACTTTTGGGTCTAAAGACAAGACGTGTGGAAAGCTGTTATAAATTTATTGTTTGTATTACCAAATTTAGATATTGGTATTATATAAATAACTCTTGAGACATCGTGAGTTTACATTTCAAATTGTTAAGATATTTGTCTTTTATTTTCGTTTCTCTAGAAAATGTGTTCAATTAGATGTTAATAATCCTTTAATCTTAAGGACCAGACAGATGTATGTGTTCAAACGTGTGCATGCATACTTTAATAGTACAAAATAATAGACACTACGTGTATAATTATAAACTACATACAACCAAGGACTTATTAATGTTATCAATAACTTAGGATTTGCAACAGGCATCGTCGGTGGAAATTAACTTTAATGAAATCCTTTCGAGACAATATACAATATGTGGTACGTTAAATAAGTGTAACACCTTATATTTCTCGATCAAATCACTTAGTCCTGGCATGTTAAGCAGGTGGCATGTGTTCTATACCCTAGAACGTTTAATTGTTAATGACATAATTGTGTGAACCGTTTAAGGTAAGTTCATATGAACAGCATGTGCGCCAAATGAATAAGAAGTACGGCATTTAACATTTAAACTAGATATAAACAGCAATAACGTTTTGCATTGTTACAGTTACTATCATTATCCATCGTTCTTTTGCAAGATTACTACTATCATGAATTGTTTTATTCTAGCAATTTCACACAATATACAGTATGGGATCACGTGTATTAACCTGTGTTGTCAATATTCATTCCTTATTGAAATTACCGATGTTTAAATTCAACAAGTATCAACGCAAAATGATTGATAGGACAGACATGAAACGTTATTCATTGGCGATGGATAGCCATGTACGTTAGCGTTGTTGTAATAACAAATAATGTTGTGAAAAAACCCCTTGAACTTTAGTTTCTTTGTTGTTAAAAGTTAATAAATAGAAACAAAAGTATGCTCGAAGAGTAGCCTTATTAGAATCAGCATATTAACTTAATACAAAAACGAATTTGAAAAGTTGCTCGAAATTTATAGAATATTCGAAAACAAATAGTAGCCAAATGAAACCGTTTGCCGTTATTAACTCACACTTTGCTGGCTTTCCAGTGTGTGCGCCATTTACGATTTGTGCAAAATACATTCCTTACAGTTTTGCAAAATGATTTCATATGTTTGTATATTTCCATAGCTCTATAGATGGACGTTTGCTTCGTTAATTAGGTGACTTGTGCTCTACTTAATGACATATAATCTCTTACTCGAATGTGTATAAGAGCCTTCTATATTTCTATAAGGAAATTGCATAGCTCAACATTATTGGCATGAAACTAATGAAATCAATTTTCATAATCTCAACGCTTTATTTGTTTCAGATATCTGTATTCGACTTTGTTCGTGCGAGTTTTGTACGACTTTAAAGAGGCTTAACGCGTATACTTAGTGCGGAACGTTAAAATAGATTGATATCGCTCCCAGTGCGGAAACGATTCGAACTATATTTATCGTGGCGGTATTTTTATTTATCTTACCTGATACAGAATACTTAAAGTTAAATTAAGCATTAATATATTATCAGTAATATTAAAATGAAATTAATAAAATTAATTACCAGAGGGGGTTATCACGTGATAGTCAAGATGGCGACGCCCATACCGTGACAGTTATTTTACGCCGTTTTGAACACTCTATTACTTCTGTTTATTTTTTAAATGACCCTCACTTTCCAGCCATATCAGTTAAACGGTGATAAGCGTTTATTTCGTATTTAAATTCGCTTTATATCTCGACTTTACTCTCCGCAAATTTTCTTAGTGGAGCCCTAATTAGGTCATCCCGCTAAGAAATTTTGCACCGAGTAAAGTCGAAATATAGAGCGAATATTACCATGAAATAAAAGCCAGTAACTTTCTTCCTAACATGGCTGGAAAGTGAGCGGAATAAAAAATAATAACACAAGTAAAAAAGGGTATAAACCGACGAAAAATACCTGCCTCGGCATGGGCGTCGCCATCTTGTTTGTCACGTGATTACCCCCTCTGATTACCATCAGTAACGTTGTCGTCATTCACTTTCAAAGAATTAAATACACATACGAATACAGTATGCATCCGCTTGTAAGATTATGTAGCTTAAAGCTGTAGAAAACATGTTTATTAATATGATGTATTTTTTATGTTAATTACCCCACTGATAATGCTACATAACATATAGTCCATTACTAAGATTATCATAGATTAGTGCTAATAACGCCCCAGGCAAATACTCGTGTCTTCATTTCAATAATAAGATCAATATTTGCTAAACTAATTAAGAATATCATTGTTCCTTCCTTCTCAAGAGTCCAGTTATTACGTTTATGATATGGGAAGAATGGTACTCGATAAGATACAGTCGTTGTTAGTCTTTTTACTGAACTCGCACGGTGAGATTACATGGTGGTAAAATTTATAGTTGGCTGTGCCCTCGCCCTTTATTAATTTACTTAACTTGAATCACACCGTACTGGGTAGTTATGCAGCCGTGTAACTCATAATACTCATGGAAATAAGATGCAATTTAAGTAATGTTTGTGAGTTTTAAAGTGTTTTGTTCCAAGATCAAGTCAGCATCACTTGCGATATCATGAAACGTATATCTTGATGTCATTGGTTTAACTATCTGATTCATTAGTAATCTCTACAAATACAACACACCATTTTATTGCAGTTGTAATGAATGTTCATCACTTTAATCAATTGATATTTAATATTCAATACCAGTATTTTTTTATTAATATAAGTTTATTTTGTTGAATGAGTGGCCGATTGATCAACTGTTGTTTTGCATGTGTTGCACTTTTTGTAAAACTAATTACGTTCATATCTTGATTTTTATATAAAATAACATTTGAGCTGGGAAAGTTGACAAACCGTTTATTTCTGTTCCAAAAGGTCCCTCCTGCGGTGTCTTAGAAAGAAGTCAATGTACACGAGAATGCTTTCTTAACTGATGTGGAATAACTTGTCGTTCTAGAACACGCGTGCCCTCTTAGAGTTCAAAATGAGATCTGAAACGAAACACATGTTTGCATAATACCGAGACACTGTGTAAAATGGCAACAAAGCACACATAGTACAATTTGATAATATATATGTTGACCCGACAGCGTCAACTAACATAAAATATTAATACGTTTGAAAAGTGAGAGTAAACAACAACGGAATAGCGCATATACACTGGCACTGAAGACATTACAATTTAACAGAATTGCGTTGTTATAAGATTTCACCTGCAACTGAAAACAAGAAGTCAATGTAATTCAACAAAGAGACGTTGTACCTGCCCATTTTTAATGATACATAATAAGGTTACTTAAAATTAAAAAGTGAAAAAACTCAATTGGAAAGGAAAAATAAACGTGTTAAGTCTGTATTAACCCATCACGTTGTTCCACCAAAAAATAATATCAAATTTTTTCTTATGCAAATGTTTTACATCTGTTTGCTTGTTTTTTTCCAACTTTCAGGTTAAATCGCTTCACAGAACAAGACAATTTGTTCCATGAAGACGACTTAAATTATTAATCAAAACATATATTTGTGTGCCTCAGAAATACCAATGAACCATGCATGCCATGGCCTGACATAATTGTATTCCTGTAGTTTGTAGTATTCGATTATGCGATTATTCATTGGCTTTCTCTGTTTTCTGTTCCCAATCGATATCTTCTGATTGTTATTGCTGTTATATCAATCGATTAAACCTTAGTTGCTCAGGAAAACATAATGAGAGCAATAATCAACGGAGAGAGGAAGACGTTAATATATCGCCTTAAAAAAAATCTAAATACCAAAAAAGCTGTACACTAGTTTTTAATCAAGGGATGAGTTGACGAATAATTATAGAGGACAAGTTCATACAGTCTGAGCATTGTGGCTTTTGTAAACGCTGACTGTCTTGCATTTTAATAGTTCAATATCGTAACAAATACACCATTATACATTTATTTGGTAATATAACGCCGACTGTTTTTTTTTTCAAAATTGTACCAGCTTTTATTACACATTTTAGTTCAACTTTAATGTTAGCGATTTTTTAGCACAACGTGGTAGTCGTGGTGAAAGACACACAGTTCGAACAATCGGAAACATTTTCATCATAGAATCAGTCAAGTTTTGGCGCATATTATAATATATTTTGAAACTGAAAAGTATGAAGAAATATAGGAATTCCGCAAAATATATTGCACAGCCGTTGTATGTCAGATGTAAATAACAGAACATTGTTATATTACCTTATCGAATAACTTTACATTGTTTATATAAAAATATCACCTTTTTCACATAGAAAGAACAATAAATGTTGCTTTACATTATTTGTTTGTTGTATCAACTACATATTTCTGCAAATGTATAACAATGAAAACGGAACATCAGGAATGACCTCATGTTAAATGATTACAAATAAAATGCAAAATTGTATTAAAAACTATGCTTGCTAAATATTGGAACACAATTCGCTACATGGTTGTTAAAAGCACACAACACCAACACAATTAGTCAACCAGTAATACTTTTGCCCACTATTGTAATATTATGAAAGCTTGTCTGATGGCGAGCTTTCTCTTCCGGTCGCCTACACATCAATTAACTGCTGTCGGACCCTGACAGTGCAATGCTAATCAGACAAGATTGTCAAAGGAAGAAATACATCAACATTTCCGATATCAGCAGAACAGCCTGCTACGAAACTCTTATCCCCGTGCTGTGTCGTAAGGAAACATACAAGTTCGGCTTAAATGCTGATCCAAATGATCTGTGTTCGGTTCACTAGCTTTTATGTTTTAAGTCAAATCGGTTGTTAAATTCCTGGGCGAATTCACGAGAAAAAACAAATGTTTTTGGAGATAAACCAAACCTTTAAATATGAACTTTCATTTAAGCCAATTTTGCTTAATGTGATGAACAGTTTGCATACGAGTTCGAATCTTGAGATAATATTTATCGTACCAAAACTACGACTTCATGTGATTTCTTATGGCCCGCTTTCTTTCTTGTACTCATGATTTAATCATAATAATTATAAGTTTTCATCTAAGAGCGCATTTAATACTCCTGCAATTATAAAATTTATAGATAAGGCAAACATTACTAATACAAAGGAACAATGTTACACAATAAGGGTGTATACAATATTTTGTAAAGTAAAACGCACTGTTACTCACTGAACCTTCCATTGAAGTAATCCACGAGACAAATGTCCACAATAGGATATTGAACTACTGTATGAAGAAGACAGAAACAGTCTTTATCAAACGAAATATTTATATACATATTAGTTATTTTTCTTATTGCAAAAGGTTGTATTAAAATAATATAACTGATATTTTCTTAACTGCCTTACATACCCATACCAGCTACACATTTTTCGTTTTAAGTCATGGGGTACAATGTGTATGATGAAATATTGAATCAATTAACTTATGCTACAGAACATATTTTAGAGTGTACTTCTAATCTGCATCAACAATGCCAGGTTAAATATGTTAAGTAAATTCATAATTCGGCTCAATCAAGATAAATTGAATGAAAATAATATTACTCAGATATAGTGAATCGCTGTTTTGGGTATGAAAATTACTTACACAAATGTAAATTTAGGTAAAATAGAAAAACACAGAAATTGCCAATACTCCTTATGTTCGATTGCAGTACAACAGTCACACGATACGATAATTATGAACTATAACAATATTTCAGCCGAGCAAAACTTAAACACAAGGTATGTAAAACTCTTTTCGGAAATCGTACTTTACAAGAATATACACTTAAATGGCAGCGAGTTTTTCTATCCAATGTTGTTCAATACGTGTTTTATGAATAAATAATGGATCGATTTTTAAATTAATCTCTCTCTGACCGGAATTCGTGCGCACATAAATATGTCATTACTTTATCGATTGCAAACAACTCAAAAATAAATAAATGAATCAAGGAAATAATACATTAAAATAAGACGGTATGCACAAGTATACGCAAAAATGTTGTGGGCTTTAGACATAAACACAACTAGTTCCTACCAACATATCGCTGTTCCTATCGCATATCTTACAACAATGAACACAAAATTAAGTGATCATACAATCGAGATACTAGCGACTTCGATGGTTTATAGGTGATATACATGTTTGAATTAAAAAAAAACTATTATGGTATATATATATATATATATATATATATATATATATATATATATATATATATATATATATATATATATATATATATCGGGTACGTGTCAAACGAGTGAACATTTGCAGACAGAAATAAACATAAAACGTTGTTAATGATGCTAATTGTTTACAAATAATGTTTTTGACGCCTTTTGTATTATGCGGTGCGTTCGCTTAACATGGGTGTGAGTGCTAGGATATTTAGGCAAAACCTGTTAAATTAAAGTGCAAAACCTAGTCGATAAACATTTTTATTAAGATAATTTATCATCGCTTTGTATTTATATCACAAAATAACATCAATGAAAGGAACACATTTTATATTTAAGATCTGTTATATTGTTTAAATAACAATGGTTGTAGATGAAAGCATTATAGTTAAGAATTAATTCAGAAATTGGCGTGAGCTTCGCAACACACATTCACTGATGTCCTGCTTGGGATTCCCTTTGTATGCAACATCCACGTGAGTTAACACAATTAATCGCAAACCACTATGATGAAAGACCATGCATTTCAAAATGTATATTCGACAGAAGTATATTGCCCGCATTCTCACATAATGTTGCTATTTGAATATTTCGAAAAGTGACCTTCTTTAATGAGTGATCAAGTCGGTTCATACGGTGTGAACACTTATTCTTGTTTGCAAACACAATGGGAAATGCCAAGTATTATGGTTCAACTTCAATGAAATAACAGCTGGTATTCTTTTGTTCTTTGTCGCAGCTGTTGTTACGTGTACCTAGTTGTTAATGTTCGTCCAATGGTCTAGTGCAATGTTTCAATCGTTGCCTTCGAGTCAAATATCGTTGCATTGGATCGTATAAGGGCATTACAGTTGTCGCGATATATATATATATATATATATATAATATATATATATATATAGATATATATATATATATATATATTATATATATATATATATATATATATATATATATATTATGGAATTCCATAGATAACTGTAAGTATTCTATTGGCGGTTTCGTTAAGGAATTTCGCAATATTAAAACGAACTTATTAATTTAACTATGCAATCTGTATTTTGATCCTCATAAATTGTGTTTGAATCGATGAGATGCCTGATGGTTGACATCCTTGCGTCATATGGACTTGCGAAAATGGGAGACTTTTTGCGGCTGTTTACGCCAACAGTGTAGTTGCACATTGATATACGTGTATAATTAAATTCTTGGAATTCCATAAGTATTTCAAATACAAACATATCATGCCATAATAATGTGTTACTTCAACTGTTAAATGTCGAAAAAAAATTTCAAAAAATGGGTGATTTGATTGAATATGTAATGAACTAAAGATCATAATGTATATTAAGAAAGTTCGATCTTTCACATCGCCAGTCGCGTTCTTGAGTCAGTTTATCAAGGGAGATCGCTCATATAAAACTCGGTATTGGAAATGTTAAGTGTCTTCAAGTTTAAGATTCATTTAATTGCGTTTTCCTCCGTTGGTTGGAACAAGGTAATACGTGTTGTAGTGCAGAGTTAAAGTACTCAAAATATCTTCTGCTGGGTTAAGCCAATTATGCAAATCACGATATTACTTAACATAAGAAATTTTGTTTGCGTATTAAGCATTATATCAACTTGAAGATATGGATCAATTAATACATGCAAATAACGCTATAAAGCAAACAAACTGTAGCTTTCCAATTTTGGTGAAAAGTTCAAGATTTAAATGTCATAGTACATTATAATTGCGTTTTTCGTATAAGAGAAGTTTCTTCATAACGAAAATTCATTCGAGCGGAAAGTGTGCTCAAAGATGATAAGGAATATAGTCTAAATATATGGACACTCTGGAAACCGATGCTAGAATTGTCAACATTAAAAATATTAGAATAATAAAACCAGACGTTGATACATAAGTCCGATTAGTAATAAAAGAATGATTTGTATTGAAATCATAATAACTCATGATGCGTTACATTAATTATTATTAGATTTTCCTTCCTCGCTACAATCTTCTTAATGTGTTTACTGTTTGTTTACTGTTTATCTTTATCTCAATACAATGATGTAGTGAATGTATCGTTTTGCACTGCCGATATTGAGTTATTCGTGAATGATTACGCTTCATTAGTACCATTTTACTGTGTTCTTCAAGCATAATTTAGCATGTGACTCTAAAACCAAATTGTGTTTCAAATGGAACAATTCGAAAAAAAAATACTATTCAGAATGTCATCGCAATCGATTAATTAATAGAGCTGGTAACAAGCAACATAAATAAGACACCATCGTTTTTGTCAAATATAGCACTTATTGCACAGGGCACCAATCTTTCTTCGGCACTTTGTATTATTCAATTATTTACACGGGGATGTCACAACGTATACAACAACAACAAAATTAAAGTTTTACGAAGTTGCATGTACATGTAAATAACGTAACATTTTTAAAATGCTTATTTCTACAAAGAGACACCTTTTTATAAGCTTGTTTACAATTCGATATGAACATTGACGCATTTTCGTTAATAAATTTATACTTAATATCTTGTAGCGCCTTGTCATGTTTTAATTGTAACTAATATGTTTTGCAGTTTTGTGTCTTTGATGTTTGTTAAATAGTAGAATGTTTGGTTAGGGGACATTGACAAAGGTACTTATTGTGTTATACTATCGTTTTGACATTGTTGTTTAACGCGAAGTTTCAATTCCTTTAAGAGCACGTTATAATTTGGAATTAATATAGACGTTTCATGTCAAAACACCCAAAGTTACCAAGCAGATTGTACATATGTGCGACATTTATAATCCTGCGGTTAAACTTTGGTTAGACTTCACTTACGTTTGTTCTCGACAATGAAACAATGTAAGCATGTTCATGAAGTGCGTCATGGAAATTCTTAATAAAGTTATCCTTGTATAGGAAGCAACGCACAAGATTCGTATAGTTGTTCAGCATTCGCATTAATCGGAAGTAAATTAGATGTTGTTTTACTAGATTTGTTTCATATTATGAACTATTTCTCAAGCAAAGTAAGCACTCTAATTATCTGAATTGAAACTGTTAATGAAATCTTTAATTTAATCGATCGAAAGCAAAAAAGTAATTAAAAATCATTCGCGAGCGTTTTGAAAAGCATATGCGAGATATAAATCTGTACTTCATAGCGGATTGTTTTGAGAGCTATAAACGCGTTTTTGCTGATATCTGATATAAAGTAATGTCTTCACTTACAACGGGGCACAGCACGATGAACTGTTTAAGAGCAGTGTTAAACACTAATAAAAACTAATTAATTATATGTATAAAGCAATTTACTATCGATTCAACGTTAGAATGGGCATTAAATATATACTTTTGGGTTTAAAGACAAGACGAGTGGAAAGCTGTTATAAACTTATTGTTTTTATTACAAAATTAAGATATTGGTATTGTGTAAATAAATAAAGTTTACATAATATGCTCTTGCGAA